>NW_004797975.1:52948-72534 GCF_000002075.1 Aplysia californica
GGATCATTGTTAGGAATAGAGGAACAAGAGGGGTCTGAATTAAGGGAATTGGAGACATCACTAGTGTGACAGCTTGTAACTCGGTGACGTGGAGACAAAATCTTTCACTTGAATTAACACCTCAGGTGTGAAAAATCACACTATTGTCATGAGTTCACAGACAAATTTTTATTGAGGTCAAAGACGGTTTTTTTCTTCTTCTTCCCTCCGCCTTTTTAGCTCCAAGACAATTTCCCCAGACTACATAAAAAACAAACAACCCCCCCCCCCCCCATTCATCTCCTGAAGTGTTGGCGACTTTTTCCATCCCTGGTGAGACTGCTACAAACAATCCTACCACCCACCTGCCACGTGAGACGTGGCCACAATCACACTCGGTCATGTGTGAATGAGGCAAACGTGTCCGCCTGCCACACTAGCAGGTGTCTGGACATGCCCACATTTCCACTCGTCCATCAATACATATGAAGAGCACACGGGAAAAAACCAATGTAGTCACAAACTGGAAATTGTGAGGGTGCCAATTTTAAAAGCTTGTGGACTCATAACTTCAAATTTGTTTGACTAGTGGTTTATTATTAAGTGTTGGTGAATGAGAAATCTAACAACAATAATCAACCAACAGTTGAACATAAATACAGTTAGGAGTCAACAAGGCTTCAAAATTGGTACCCTCACGATTTTCAGTTTGTGACTGCCGTCATTTTCCCCCCTGTAGTCTTCATATATATATATATATCCACTGCTCCCTCAGTGCGAGACTCCGACATACGTCACATTTCAAAATGGTGTACGGTGGGGTCTTACACTGAACAGTCAGTAAAGATTAAAAAGAGCGTAATAAAGACAACCACGAAGAGAAAGTTATGCAAAAGAACCGACATGGCTCAGACATATGGAAGTTTCCACTTTACCCGATTGTTTGCTATAGAAGAGAACATGAAAAAAAGCTGCCTTGGTTTATATATTATAAACGAGAGAAATAGTTTTCTCATACACCCTGTACAAAAGAAGATCAAAAGTAACTCGACTTAAAAACAAAAAGACAACTCCTTACTCAGGACTTTTAATACTCCTCGCCTCAATATGACCCTCTTGTACCCCAATACGTATTTAACCCTATCCTACGTCGTGTTTCACTATCGTACCCATACGACGTGGGGAACTCTGTGCCACCACTTTCCAAAGAGGAAATTTACTATTTAATCCGATCCGTACGCTTTTTTTTTTTTTTTTAAAGTAGGTTTTACGGCGCTTGCAACTGCATAAGGTCATATGAGCGCCAAGGGGTGGGTGTCAACAGAGAAGTCCTTACAGGGAATCCGTACGCTTTGCATAGCAGTCTGTCAAAATAATTTTTTGAGAAATACTGAAAGTTTCAATGAGATCTTCGTACTAAAAGTATTCTAAAATGTGAAGAATACAACCTCGGCGGCACAAAATGACCCCAGGGCGTACGGATAAGGTTAAACGTTTTACTCACCAGCAGACTCACAAAAACAAAGAATAAACTACAGTCCGTTTTAACGGTGGAAAAAATCTGTTCAAATAAACGCTACCTACCGGTACTACCTGTCCTCTAGACAGTAGAGACAAAGTGGAAGGAAGGATGTGATGCTGTTCACGACTGAAAGAGCCAGACAGCCAGCGAGAGTTTCTAAAAAATGTGAACCCGGCCAACACAGTTTACCTCGAATCCCCACAGGGGAAATGCTGCTTTGTGCAGCTTTCTGACACTCTTCAGCATTTTTGTGCAATATAACTTAGACCGACGGTCAGCCTTTGACAACAAAGTGCACTCTTCAAAATAAAATAAAAAATAAAAATCAAAGGCCATTTTGTATAGGTTATCGTGACTGCCCTGACCAAATTGAAGCTTTATCAAGCAAGATAAGACGAAAAGAAACGGTAACAGTAATTGAACAATAGATCTAACAATAGACATCTTATGTGCAAGTTTTCCTGATAAGCTTTCTTCAGCTGATCATGTACCCATCATATATGAATATCATAGACAGAAAACAGTACCTTCTCTCTTAACACTAACACAGACACACACAAAAGGCTTAAATTCGAAAAAAAAATACTTTCACAGCTTTAAAAACTGTTCTACTTTATTTCACTGAGAAAAAAGTACCCTCAAAGTTTCCCTCTTCAGAGTTCACATCTACAAATACTCCCTGTACTAGCTCATGTCCCCTTCTGACAAGATATTATACGATAGCTCCGAGAGAAAAATGAAAGAAGCTCTGGGTGTGAACATGAAAGAGACTCATCAACTATCATAAGCTACGACAGGGCTCTTCCCTCCAACCGGAACAAAAGAAAAAAAAAAGGTGCGAAAATTTCATCTTGATGCAAAATTCTCTAAATGTCACCCAATAAACAAAAATCCCTGTATACTACTGTTCGAGAAAAGAACGAAACAGTATTTTTGCCTCAACCATTAGCTTTGCGGAAAACCCCCCCCCCACCTTTTTTCACCAGAACAGCCAACATATGGACTAAAGTTTTCACAGAAAAACCACAGCTTTCATTTTAGGAGTTTATCACATCGAAAAAACGCGCCCATGACTGTAAGTTGTAAGTGCCAATGAGTTTTCCATCAAATTAACTTTACTAACAGTAACTTGGATGCTCCCCCTGATTTCAATTGCCAAGTTAAACACCAGCCACCCCTACCCTGCGAACACTACTTAACCACAACTGACAAAATGGTAAAACTGTCGCTGTGTAGTGAGCAAAAAAATGAAGAAAAAAAAAAAGCTTGAATCGGAACAGGTCAGTCACGAGAGATGCTTGTACAGCAGTTGTTACATTCGTATAATAGTACGTTCAAATGTGAGTAATTATAACTTTTGATTATGTGTATTAATCATAAATTAACCCCAACACCATCAACGGATATGTTAAAACAGTAATAAATTAAATACAATCAATTCTGATACATACAAAACAAAAACAGAAACAAAATTTTTTTTTTTTAAGAATCCGGAGACGGATCATTGAGGAAAATAATTGATAAATAAGCAACCTGTTGCAACAAGCCGAAAATTAAAAAAAGAACAAGTACAAGAACAAGAAGAACCCCATGAAAAACACCAAAAGAAATGGGGACCGGTACAACAAGGCCGTCAAACTGCATCATAGGAGGAGCGGCAAGTGACAACTGACATCAGACAAGCTTTGGGAGCCGCTCGCACGCTCACTCGACATTTGTCACGGTACCGACACGACCCGGCCCAGAGAGTGAGAAAAAGACGAACAATAATACGAATAACAATTATGAGAGCTGATGATAACGGTTTACGACCAAGGTAAATGCTTTGTGTGAGAGAAAAAAATCAGAGGTAGAAAATGCATTTCTTTTATCTTGGAAAATTTTTCCTGAGAAAACGGTTTTTTAAAAAAAATGCATTTGGAGGATATAGACAATCCTGTTATACAGCATGTACGGTTTGGAAGAAGGAAAAAAAAACCCAGAAAAAAAAACCAACAAACAAAAACATCTGTAAGATAGGCTGTGACCTTACTAACATACAATACAGAATAAATAGAATGATAAAGCAGACATTCATGAACTATTCACCGACCGTCAAGTTTGGCCACCATCTGTCTCATTTTGTTATACTCCTATGCCTAATTCTAGACAACTCGAGAAAATGGACACAATAAATGCGGGTCAGCGTCAGCAGAGAACGCTTACTCAACTGCCAAACATGAATACCTCAGAGGTGTGACAAACTACATTACAACCCTGTTAACTCCATTCCCCTCTTCTCCTCCCCCGTCCTCT
The DNA here is from genome assembly GCF_000002075.1 of Aplysia californica. NCBI lineage: Eukaryota > Metazoa > Mollusca > Gastropoda > Aplysiida > Aplysiidae > Aplysia > Aplysia californica. The sequence continues at coordinate 56,745 of NW_004797975.1, forward strand.
CCCCTCCTTCCCAAACATTTAAAAAAAAAAAAAATTCCATCCCTCACCCCCATTCCTAGAGAAGGGATGACGTCTGCTCATCCACGGACGCGCATAGTGAGATGTTGGTCCCTTTTCCTTTATTTGTATTTTCTTCTCCAGTGCTCTAGATATTGTGAAAAATTTGAAGTTTTGTTAGCAGAAGATTAGAGACTCCTTATTTCAAGTATTTCTGGAGGATAATTGTTTACATTAACCCCTAGTCCGATCGTCCTGAACTCCAGTGAGTCATAAAGGGGGCAAACCTATCCCCTTCCTAAGAAGAACCTTCATTTTCCGCTGCCGCTGGCTACCACGTGAACTCTCGGATACGCCGACTAAAATCTGTAATGCCTTTTTTATAACAATAAAGCTCGTAGCAATTTCTAGGGGATAGGTGCTAGTATTTAAACTAGTAATGTTTTCTTCATAGAGCGCAATTTTGCATTGCAACACGGATGCTTAGGAGAGTGTGAAGCCAGTATTCTCCCCCGCTGAACCTCAGGTCAACACAGCCGACAACAGACAAGCTCTTGTCAGATCTTACAGCTCAGAAAATGATGGCATCATTGAACATAGCCAATCAATGTCCTAACCCCAACTCCACTGTCAAGAAAACGCACAGCTGCCAACTTTTCAAAACCTAAAAAAAAAACCTACGCACTGCCCATCATACAGCAGACCAAGATGGTAGGCATTGGCCCAGTACCCTTCCCCACCCCCCCAAAAAAAAACAACCCCTTCACACACATTTTTGCCGTCAATAAATCCATGCTCAACAGTTAACTATGGTAATGGACACAACTTCAACAGATCTGTTGGCTTCGTTCTCAAAATTATTTGCAAGTCTTGTCTTGCAAGGTATAATTTTTCCTTAGCATTGGCAAGTCCATGAGAAGCATTATTAGAAAACAAAATACTATTTTCCGATATGAAAACGGACTTCCATAACTCAGACTCTTGCTAACATATCATTATTAAATGTTTTCTACCTATTGGTTGGCAGCTATGAAAAAATAAACAAACATGGGGGGGGAGGGGGGAACCTTGCATAATTGTTTGTTTCATCAATAGCGCAGAGCTATGGGAGCAGTTGCTAACATTGGCACAGAGCTACATTCATAACATTCAACTTTTTTCTTTCCCCGCTACCCTTCACCGGGGGGTTTAACATGAATGAATGTGCCAGCAAGTGGTCATGCTGAGGTCAACTGAAGTTGATGCTTGGGAGAAGAATATGTCCCTTCAAATCTTCAAATACAAATACATTTCAGAGAAAACTGTATTAAATTCTACAATAGTTTCATGAAACAGGCCTAGAACATAGGAAGCTCTGTTTGTAAGGTTCTCTTGACAGCACCCTTAAACACCAGCGTCTCTCATCAGGACCCAAATAAAATTAAGCTATACCCAAGTCCTATTGTGTATCAATCACAAGGATATCTGTGACCTTTAGGAAAAAAACAAAGTTTTTCGAGTGGGGGCCGAAGGAATGTCATGTTGCTTGCTCTGTCAAACTATTCACTAGTAGTAGTCACAGATACAAGGAAAAAAAACCCAAAACAAATAATAACAGATCTTAATGAGATTGGAAAACAAAACAAAATATGAATATATATCATCATCAGGGGGGAAATGTGCAAAAGTACAGAAGAGTAGAGAGAATGTACACGGTGTTGCAGAAGTAAATCCAGCAAAGTGTAAATAAGTTCTTGAGAATCATGACTAGTGTCCTCCACCACATATGAGTAAAACATTAAAACTATACACTCAGTCAACCAAAGTAATGTATACACACACACACACACACAAAAAGAAAAAAAACTGGAAAAAAAAACAAACGAAAAAACAATCATACTTTTCATTCTTTGAAAAGTTTAAAAGACAAGAGTAACAGTTTCACATAAAAACTTTGAGACAAATATTCAAATCCTATAACTTTTAAACTGCTTGACTGCTATGCCCTGAGCACGAAACATGCTGGGTAATTCAATTCAACATGTTGACTTTCTATTACTTAAACAGGAAGGGAAAAAAAAGGAGAGTCCTCATAATACCCATAGAACCAGAGAGGAGCGCTGGCTTCCCTTGGGTCATGTAGAAAGAGATGACCGTACAAGATATGTCTCTTAGAGAGGCTGCTGCTTCTCTGTCCAAACATCTTTCCAAAGTTTTCCACATCTGCCTCCGATTCAACAAGGGTCAAGGCCAAAGCTTTCTCATCGCCAGTCTGGTACCCTTCTCACCCAGCTACTAACTCTCCTTTATGTGAAAACTCACAATATTGCCACCCGCCCAGTGGCAAAGACGCACAGTGAACGAATCCGTTCACAATTTTAAAAAAATAAACCTAATCTTTTACAAGCTTAAAAAAGCACTGATTTTTTCCCCATCAAGAAAAACCAGGCCATCCCCTTTAAAGCATTATGGTCTACTTGCATATTATGCAGTCGGATTATTCAGACAAGCCTACCATAAAAGTACATTTTAAAAAATCCCCCACACCAAAAAGTGTCCTTTCTCCTTCCAGTCGAAATAATCTGCAGTCCTCACCGGATCTAGCCGCGCCACGACTCGTAAATTTAAAAAATCGGGGAGAGTACCAGACCTGCCAACCACTCCATGACCAAAAATAGGAGCTTGCCTCAGAATCCTCCAAAACATCTGGAAGTCTCCAGAACCCCAGTAGATTAAAACTAGGTTATAATGAACCAACCCTGGCACACAAACCTGTATTGCAATTACATGCAAATAAAAATGTGTTGGGGTTTGGGTTTTTTCCCCTTCATCATTTACGATAAGTTGAGCAAGTATGTCTCAAATAAACCTGTGTATTTTCAAGTGTTGTAGGTGACTGATGGAAACGCAAGTCAGAAAAAATAATCTGATTTTATGCAAATCCAATTGAGGTTCTTCAATAAACCAACAAAAAAAAGGGGGGGGGCTCCAATTTTATCCGAGTACTTGGCAGGTCTGGAGTACCGCAGCTCCAAAACACGGCTAAAAAAGAATAAAAACTTGGCAAGCTTGTACGTCATTCACCTCAGACAGAAAGCACAACATTTAACACATGAGTAAATTAGTAATTAATGTACAGATCTGACAAAACACATATATATCCTCATCTTCTAATGGCAATCAACATAAAATGTGCAGATTCATCATCATATTGCAAACAAGCAAATGCAAATGAGATAAAAATAAATAAATACGAACGTAGATTAAAAAATAAAAGCAAAAAAAAAAAAGCATGTCATCATAGGCAAGAATCCACAAACTGGGAAAGTGGGAAGCAGTCTCGGGAGCCGATACCTCAGGAGCGCTGCTTGTTAGTAATCAAAAGAGCAAAACACAAACAAACTCAATCCTACTGTCTATTCACTTTTCTTTTCTTCACGCGACATCTATCACTGGCCCAGACGAACATATCACAGCATCTCTGATGTGTGCACGTGACTGAAACGAAACGGTGCTGACCCGTTTTGAACTTACACAGCAATCACTTTTCGAAACGGATACAATTTCTGTTGGGCTATTAACAACATAGTCCTAAAAATCTTCCCACTTGAGACAAACTGTGGTGACGGATCCTAGTTAACCTAAAAGCCCAAGACAGAGATCAAGGAAACCTCTAACCAGGACTTGTTTTCTCTGTATAATCTTTTCCAAAGAGTAACTTTTGCAAGTAAAACATGACTGGGATAGACTGAGGGCTACTCCAAGAGGTCAGGATGAGGACCTCATCAGCTAAATATCATTAACAACTAACAAGGCTTTGACAATGGCTTGTAATTGTCCTAGTAATTGGTACTAAAGGTAGCTATTTTTTCAAGTTTAACGGGTTTTTCTTCAGCAATAATTCAATGCTTTGGTAAGTGTTTTACAACGCTCGCAACTGCATAAAAGGTCATATGATGAGCGTGTAAATAATTCAATGCCCTACTGGACACACAAGAGGCTACTTCGGAGGAAGGAAAACTCCACATCCCATCACGACAGAAAGCCAAACGGCAATCTGTTGTTAGGAGCTAAGAGGACAGGTCAGACTCATTTTGGTTTCAAAACCTCAAATTAACTATAAGTACCGTATACACCACAGCAGTGGGGGGGGGGGGCTATACCACGAGGTCAAGGCAGGTGAAAAACATCCCTGATCATAATCCTTGGAAGAAGTAAATTGTAAACACTCAGCACTAAAAAAAACATTAGTATCTAGCCATCATAGTGGAATGATAACACTAAACAGACAAGTTTTCCACACTTTTTTCCTCCCCGCCCCCTTAACTTTTTCTTAGAACAGTTTGGATTAGTCTGAAAAGACATTTAGCCTCCTATCAAGATTGCCATCATAAAAATAAAAATAATAAAATATAAATTCCTATGACAATCTTTCTAAAGTAAATGAAATATTACATTCACACGTTGAGTTTGAGTTTTTGAACTTTTGATTCACGAACGGCAGTTTCTTTCTTTTTCTTTTCTTTGTGCATGTTCAGAGTTATTTTTTTATTTTTTTTATTTTTTGTGTGTAATACTCTTGATAGAAAACATGAAGAAAATAGAAGCAAACTTGAGACAATTTCTTAGAAAATGACAGGGAATCAAGGGGAGAGAAAAAAGGCAAAAAATGTTTTTAAAATATGCATAGAACAGAGTCCAGCTGAAAACAACAACAAAACAAAAGAAAGAACAAAAAAAAGAAAAATTAACAACTTAGAAAACAAAACCCATTGAACCCTTATAAAAGATAAAGATCATAGAGTTGTAGATGATTCTTTTGTGCTGACAAGAGCATAGTGAATCACCTGTGCATAAGGTGTAAGCAGTTAAAAAAAAAAAAATAAAAAAAAAAAAAACCCAGTTAAATATCACATGACATTTATGAAGATTCAACATAAAATGTACATACACAAACATAATTTAACTGTGCACAAAAAATGTACAGTGGAAACCAAAAAAAAAAAAGCAAAAGAGGAAGATATGAGATTGCGAATGTCAGTCAGGAATAGCAACATATACATAGACAGACACAGTACTGTCCAACAGAAGTTCAAGAAGGCCCTGGATCTGTTGCCTCGACATCCCTCTGAGCTTATTGTATCAGAACACTCACAAATTTGCTAAGCGGACCCAATAATTAAAACAGTAGTCATAAGGTCTGACTGTCTTTTTGATGCTAAAAAAAACAACAACTTTTAAACCATTCCTATGACAAGAGGGATATAACTACCTAATTTCAAAACCTTGTTACTGGAAACTTGAAATGAGATCAATCCAAAAATCTGGGAAACGCAACATTAAAATGAGTGGCACAAAATCACATTCCATTTAACTTTCTATTAATGCTTCACAAATGAAGGATCTACAAATGTTTCCAGAAAATGTCTCCATCAATGTGTCACAAATCAATATCAGCAATTATCATCCTTTCAATTAATATATGAAATGCGAAGTTATGTCAAGTCTTACACTGAAGTCAAAATTTTCCCGAAGAATTAGTAACTTACTTTTTTAGATCCCTGAACATTTCAAGCTGCTGTTAAATTAATATGACTGAGAACTGATTATGCTTGCAGCAAAGACTGCAAGATCGACCATTTTCAAGGCAGGCTGCTCCCCCTTGTCTATCAGAGACTACCCGCGTTTAGGGAGACAGAACATCCCAGCAGAAAGACAAATAGATTCCATTACATTTCTCTACAACTAAATAAAACTTTTTTTTAAATTACAAGATCCAAACCATTACAAATCCAATGCTATGATGGCAAAGGCATAAATTAAGCGAATCTGCAAGTTATGAAGGCAATACAAATCTTGTTTTTTTCTTTCATTAAATATTGTGATGATCCGACTATCCAAACCCTCCATTTTAAGCTCTTCATCCTTCAGCAACAGTCCAGAACCTCCTTTGAAATGTGTACCCTTTGCACCGCATAATTCAGTGTTTTTATCTAATAATCCTTCCTCACTGTAGCACTTACTTCCACTCGTAAAATACAACATTTCACAGCTCCGACATGGTCCGCTACACACAAATCACTGTCAGCACACTCATCACAATCTTATAAAACTTTGCAATCTACTGAATTCAGGGAAACTTATCATACCTACCAAATTGCAGAGAGAATCTTTAACGAATCATGCCTTCATGTACAACTACGGTCCTCATTCACTTATGTGAAATGAAGAACCAAACAACACTGTCACAGTATGGGTCACAAGAACAATAGTTCACTTCATAAACGGTGCTCTAAGTCCCTGGGGAAAAATAGCAGCTAATGTAATCTCAAGTTTCCTGTAAACAGTCAACAAATTGCACTTGCTGTGTTAAAGTCGTGTCTCATTTAAAAAAATGCCACGCTGACTAGAGAGAGATAGAAAAGACTGAAGACAGTGTGTCACCATTGGTCCAAAGACCTTGACTATCTCGCACATGTTTCCCCCTCTTTCCAAAAATATCAAGCATAGACAAAGCAAGACTTCGTCTATTTGAATTTAAAGATATTTACAGCAGTTTCATATAAATTCAATCCAATTTTTTTTTCTCTCCACAAAATAGCGATTAACATGAGCTTGTAAAATGCATTTTGATTTACAGCATTTTTTGTTAAAGTCATAATTATACTTTCGTTGTCTGTTGAAGAAAACATTCCTTAAATCCCTCCACCAGTATGTAAATAATGGTGAACATTTACAAAAACACTTTTGAGTTGTGAGTAGCATTAAATATACAATTATGAGATTTTGCTGCATCATCAATATAATGTGAACATGTTAACTTATGATGATTCCTACAGTAAAAGGAGGCCTGCAGAACCTTGCCAATATCAAATACCGCTGCTGCACCAGCAACATGTAATTCAGAATTGTGATCAAGACAGTCAACAACAGCCGTGCTTCACATGCAAAGCAGACGGCCAAAATCTTAGAAAAAAATAAAGTCTCGTTTCACCAAGTAATAACTCTATATCATTTTCGATGGTCTCATCATATACCTCACCATGTCAAAGTGCTAACAAAGACGTGCATTAACAACAAAACTTATTATAAAATTTCTGAAATTTTCCATAAAAACAAAGAGACATTATATATCACAAATTTAAGAGATCATTTTGCGAGGTCATGTTTGGCTGATCAATCTTGTCTAGCTACAAAAGTTTGTGACCAGTTGCGAAAAAAAAGGGAAGGGGGAAACATTTTTCTGCAATTCTCACAAGCATTTACAATGTTAAGTATGCATGGAAGCCATCTCTTGTCACACAAAAAGTGTGTCAATAAAGAGAAGATTAATTATATTAAAACGAAATGCAATATATTTAATATATATATATATATATTTATATATGTCCTTTAACCCTGCATCATGAGAACAATAATTATTTTCAATCACATAAAAAAGAAGAGTCTGTTAGGATAATAAATAAATAAAAGGCAATAGGAATAAAGTGGAGGTAGCTGATATGATGTTTTAAGAGACTTTTGATGCAATAACATTTCATCTAGTCACAGCCTTCTTCAGGCATTGTCATGGGTAGTGCAAAATTTATCTCAGTGTCCATTTCAGATCATTGTGCTATTGAGGTATGCTCAATTGTCTAACATCTTTATAGAACCATTTTGATATGTTATTCGACTGAGACTCAAGTGTTGAGTTCTGTCTTATCTTTTGATTCCAACTTACTTTGATTATTACAACCTTATCTAACACTAAAATTATCACAAATGAAGAAACTCTAAATCGAAATGAGTCCTTAATAATTCAGGAGCAAAATTGTTAAAAATGCAACCCAGTATATTTCTTCTTTTAACACGCTTGGCAGATTCTTTTACGGATCAACCAGCTAAAAATTTTGGTTTTTTCCTTATTTCGGTTCTGATTTGATGCCATAGTGTTGCAAGAGCTGAGACTGCAGCGCCTCTGAGTTGGCCAGATCCATGAGGCCGGCGGAGGCGTGCGGGTCCACGTTGTAGTCCCCCATGTGTAGGCCAGCCTGCATCAGCTGGAAGCGAAGCCGCTCGTTGAGGAAGTTAGCAGAGGAGAGGCTGGCCATGATGGAAGCACTGGTGTACGCTTCGGCCTGCTCTGCCGAGAGGCGAAGTCTTTTGGCCAGCGGAGAGTCTCCGCGGGAAGAGGACGAGCCGCTCATGGCCGGGAAAATTCCATTGCTGCCGCTGTGAGGCCGGCTCATCTTTCCCTGCTGCTGTTGCGAAGAGGAGGAGGAAGAGGATGAAGAGGATGAAGATGCCGCTTTCCCGGCCCGGCTCACCGGACTGGTGACCAGGTCCAGGGGTTTGTCGGAGGAAACAAGCTGCTCGGTCGGGGCTGTGGCGTTGTGCGGGAACGTGGGCAGGGGGTTCTTCGAGGCGGAAGCAGCACTTGTGGTCCCGTGCCTGGAAGAGTTGTTGAGGGGGTTTCCCTTCCCACTGCTGCTGCTGCTACTGCTCCCATTTAGGCTGCCGATAGAGGAGGAATTATTTCTCTGCTGCTGCTCTGGAGGAATGGAAGTCTGGGCGGTGACGGTGATGGGCCCCTCGCCCTGCAAGGCTTGGGGGGACAGGGAGATGTTCAGGATAATGTTGGCTCCCAAGCTGCCGATGTTGGAGCTGCTCGTCTTGACAGTGACTGAATCTTTTGTATCCTCGCCTTCTTGGCACACAACTTGACCTGCAGAGGTACATCAAGAGAAAACCACCTGAAGATTTCATTGAAGGGAAGCACAAGGACACAGTAAGAGTCCACGGGTCAAAGAAAAAAAAGAAAAGACTGCTGAGGAAAATACAGAAGACTCAGCTAGGAAATATCTTGGGAGTATAATTGACAGAGAGGGAGGAACAGGTGCTGAAATAAAGTCTCGCATTGGAAAAGCACAGGCTGCTTTCATATCTTTGAATAGGATTTGGAAGACCTGAGATATCTCACAAAGCTGAGGATTTTCAATTAAAATGAGAAATCAGTCCTGTTGTACGGATGTGAGACATGGAAAGCATCACAGACTTGCATAAAGAGGATCCAGGTTTACTTGAACAAGTGTCTAAGAAAGTTATTGAGGATCAGATGGACAAACAGGATCACTAACGAGGAAGTGTTAAATAAAAGGAAAATAAGACAAATCCCAGTCAGAGATGAGGTAGAGGAAGAAGGCAGTGGCGATGGATTGGACATTTTCTCAGAAAGTCAGGCAGCTACAAAACAAAGAAAGTGTTGGATGAGAATCCACAGGGTAAAAGATCAAGGGGAGGACCGCTTGGAACCTGGAGAAGAATCACAGAAAATGATGTACAGAAAAGTGGGAAGACACTGAATAACATCAAGATGCTAGCCCAGGATAGAAAATGGTGGAAAGTTTTTGTCCGTGGCCTATACCCTGATGCAAGGTGAGAAAGGCAATGATGATGATGAGCTAGGAAATAACACCCACAACTAGCATGTTTGGTTTAGTTTTTGTACCGGTTTTATGTCATTGAAATGTAATTTAAATGTAGATGCTGAAAATTAGAGGTGTCACTATATATAGTAACATACAAAGAAAAGGAGGAGAGAATAAGTATGATAGATGTTTGACAGGAAAGGAGGAGCAAACCAGACCAGTGCACCTACCAACCATTCCCATATCATTCGTGTCATCTTTACACTATGAAAAAGAAAAATGATATCCAAAACTAATCTGAAAGGGTACATAGGGTTCTTGTTTTCACAAGTCATGCGAAATCACATGACAACTTGAAATAATTCTTTCACAAATAAATATGAGTAAAAGAGAGAAAAGAAAATTATAAGACAGATCTAAAAAATGCAAACCTTCATTTAATACTAAAAATACTCACCTGAGAATGGGTCAGAGCTGAATTTAACTCCCTTCAACCAAGAATTGAACTGAATGATGTCTGCCGGCTCAAGCCTTCTCATTATGTTCATCAGGTGCAACTTTGCTTCTTCTACACCAATGGCATCTGAAGAAAGATTGAGATGATTCTTCAACACCACAAGTTGAGTTCAAGTTTGAGCAAAAGTTTTATGGCACTTGCGACACAATTAGGTCATATAAGTGCCAAAGATAAGAGAGATGCCATGAGAGCGTTTAATTACAAACATAAAAAACGAGGAGAGTTAACAATGGTTGATGTTTGATACAAAAGAAGGAGCAAACCACACCATAACACCCACCAACCACCCACAATTAGGAATTAGGCCATATATAAATTCTGAAGATCAGAGGTGTTACTTGAGCATTACATGATACAAAGTAAAGAAGAAGCAGAGATACGGATGACAGATGTTTGATACGAAAGAGGAACAAACCACACCACAGCACCCGCAACAATAGCATCTCGAAAGAAAGTGACTGAGACGGGTTTGACCGAAGACAGACAAATGTGAGCAAAAGCAAAAACTGTACATCACCATGATAGAAGCACACTTGAGAAAATGGAGGATATTTAAGTTAAAGTAGTACATTCCAGCATACTACATCATCTCCAACATTTCATTTGTAATATAATATATTTTATCTTACTTAGATTTATAGAACAGAAGCAACTTACAATTTAATGGAGCAGGTAAAAAAAAAAGGGAAGCAAGAATACTTTAAATTCATGAAGAGTCTTCCATATTCAGCTAACTGGGTAAGAAGCTAGTCACTACACCACTTAAATAGAGACACGAGAGAGGGGGAAAGAAAGAGGAGAGAGGGGGATAGAGAGATGAATGAGGGAGACAGAGAGAGAGAGAGAGAGAGAGAGAGACAGAGAGACAGACAGAGAGAGAGAGAGAGAGAGAGAGAGAGAGAGAGAGAGAGGAAGAGAGTGAGAGAGAGATAAAAAAAAAGAGAGAAAAGAGAGAGGGGGACAGACAGATGAGTGAGGGAGACAGAGAGAGATATGGAGATAGATTTATATAAAAAGAGAGGGGGATAGAGAGAGGAGAGAAAGAGAAGAGAGAGAGACAGAGACAGAGAGAGAGAGACAGAGACAGAGAGAGAGAGACAGAGACAGAGAGAGGGGGATAGAGAGAGAGAGAGAGAGAGAGAGAGAGACAGAGAGAGAGAGAGAGAGAGAGAGAGACAGAGAGAGAGAGAGAGAGAGAGAGAGAGAGAGAGAGAGAGAGAGAGAGAGAGAGAGAGAGAGAGAGAGAGAGAGAGAGAATGCGAGGAGGGGGAGGAGCAAAAATTCAAGGGGTGAAAGAAGGGTCTACACAGCGGAGGACACACACAAACTACACCTGTAACAGCACCATCACAAAGTGACACATTATTTTATATTACAATTTAAGCTCTCAAAATCAGAGGTGCACCCACTTTTAGAAAGATGTCATGTTCCCCTAGAGCACTCCTCTATAACACTTTATTTGACACCAAAAAAAAACCTGACTGCGATTTTGCTTACACGTCCTGAAATTCGGTCAACGTACCCCACCCCCACCCCCTGGAAGTCAAAACAGCGAACGTAATGACAAAGATTACAAGAGCACACTAGAACATCCGCAATGACTCTTAGCCCCCCACCCCCCAACCTCCTCTCAGAGACAAGCCAAGAAATTCTCCATTATGTTCATTGTTAGGGTTTTACTGCACAATACAATACTACAGATGAGAGATGGCGTGGTGAAATCAGGCGCTTGTCAAAACAATGAAATCTAAGAGACCAGCATTTTTTGGGACGTCGGGCAGTTTTTTAAGAATTTTCTATTTTTTGGGATCAACAATATCCATTTAAAAACACATTTCTGTATTACATGGAAATTACTCAAAATCGTTGAATAACGGCACAACACATTTAAATTTACAATTTCTAAGGACTCTCAAGCTATGGAAGTCACCAAGCTTTGTTGGCCATTTTCTCCCTAATTTTATTTCTGAACTGAGGGGATCCCATCTCCATCAATCACAAATCTAAAGGTCTATTCAAGACAGCTGGGTTGTTTTTTCATCGAAAAATAAAGCTTTAAGATGATACCAATAACTCAATATGCCAAAATAATTGACAAGCGCCTGATTCCACCACGTCGTGAAGCATCCATACATTAATTAAGAGGCCCATAGAAGATTAACAATTTTAATACTATAAGTAAAAAAAGAGTAAATAAACAAACAAGCTCATCACTCTCCTCTCTCTCTACAAAAGTGAAAGGGATGAACAGTATGTGAGAACAGGTCAAGCACCCAATGATACTATTTGACTCTTTCAAATTTTATACAAAAATCACATTCTCCATGTAACTCTATCAAGTTATGTATCTGTACAACATCCAATAAACTTCACAAGATTTGGAGACTCATCAAATCTAATCTAAACACACTCACCAGAACTGTTCTGTCGCCCTGCAGTTTCCGCTGTGTAACTGCTTCTATCTTTTGTAGAGCAGTTCAGCGGTGAATCAGGGCTGTTCATCTTAGTGAGGTCTATCTCATGTTCAAATTCCCTGTCATTCCTAGAATCAGCACCGATGTCCCCATTTGTTTTAGCAGGAAATGACTGATGTGAAAAACTGTCATTGCTTTCCCCGTCAGAGTATACAGCCTGAGCCATATTACCAAGTGCTGCCAGAGTTTGACGAGAAGGTGGAGGAACTGCATGCGAAGACTGATTAAAATTCAGAGGATGCTCCTGCTGCTCTTGACTGAAATCCATGGCTGTCATTGAAGACCCATCGTCCTCTTCAATCTCATCCAAGACTTCGGTTTTGATTTCGCTCTCTGAATCCTGTCGGTCAGCAGACTCATTTGACGGACTCTGACCATCTTGTGTGCCCCCATTTACTTCAGTTCCTGGTTTGTCCGACAATTTCGGTTCACTGTTAAATTCAGTTGTGTTCCGAATTCCTGTGATTTCTCTAATTTGTCTCACCATTTCGTTCAGTTTGTTTATTCCCATTGCTGCAGGTCGATACCACAACTGGCCTTGGGTGGGATACAGAACATTAATACCCAAATAAAAAGGGGCAAAGTTTGTGTTCATAGACGCTGGGCGTTTTTGTGCGTAGAATTTGTAAATGGTAACAGGATCTTTCTCAGGACAACTTGGGTCTGCCCAGACTCGATAGGTTCGTTGTCTTGAGTTTCCTTTTGACGAGCTCTGGGATCTTCTGAGCATCTGACTAGAAAAGGTAAGAAATTCCCGACCACTTTCATCTTTACATAAAATTATATCTCCCCATAAGAGTTTCTTGTTTTCCGTTGACTTGCGAATTCTTAAGTACATACAAAAGTAAAAGCACAATGTAAAAACCACAGAGCTTGGAGTATATGGCCCCATCTCCTGAGATTTAAAAAGGTGGGCAATCTTCCCCTCCCTTGCAAGCGATGAAGGGGAAATATCACTGGGAGCTTTTTGTCCTTTACCAATAGAACGCAGAGTCTGCTGCTTTAACTTCAAAACATTTCTCATATTGGAAAAAGCAGAGTCTCTTGTCAAAGACAGAGGATAGTTCTTAAATCGCAAATATCGTTCTATGCTGGCAAGCATCGCCCTCAAGCTGCACGGTTCATACTCACTTCCATCTGCTTTTCTCACTACCAGGAAGAATGATGATAAATATTTGTCTAATTCTGAAGGTGGTATAGCTTCTGGCAGTCGCATTTCATTTAGTGACCTCATGTATGCTGTTAAAATCCGCATATCAGCACCAGTTTTTCTGTGGGTGTTCTTATTTTCCATAGCACAGGGAGGAACTCCAATGAGAGGGTCGTCAATCCAGCTTGGGGTTTGATACTGACAATTGAAGAACGAAGCACTAAGAGGGGCAAGAGATTCATTTTCTGTTTCTGTATTGGAAGCAGAAGGTCCTTCTTTTGTTTCACAATCTGTTGCAGTGTCATTATTGACATTATTCTCAACAACAGGGTCTTGAGATTGAGATGAGGGTTCAGCCCGAGTTTCATTAGAATTTTCTTTCTTCATGTTAATTCCTTCTTCTGCTGTGTCAATATAAGACAACAATACTTTCCTTGTAGCATTGTCAATATCATGTACATCAGTTTCACTTGATTCAGGGTGCGAACCAGAATCTGCACTAGTATTTGATGAGACAGGTTGTAATTCTCTGTTGTGCCTTGCAGGAAACACGGGTCCATTACCCACATAGAAAGGAATGGTAGTTTCTGGACTCCCTCCCCTTTTGTTTTGATCAGCAGTGTCGAGGTCACCGGTTGTTTTTGTTTTCTCAGAAGACGAAATTTCATTCAAAGAGCTTTGAACTACAGGCATAGGAGTACCCTCACTGACCAAACCCTTTGCATTCGTGGATGATATCTCGTCCTCATGAACGGCTGTGCTGGTAGCAGTAGCAGCAGAAACATCGCCATCACTTGCATCAATATTGACACTGTTTCTCTCGGATGGTGGGCTTTCTGGGTTGCATTCTTCGTTCAAACGTGATGTGCTCACGTTTGTTTGTTCCATATTCATCACAAACAAAGGTCATGTCACGTAAATACAACAAATAAAAGAAACAAAACTTAGCATCTTGTGCCGTAAGAAAAATTGAGATTCCTCCTCATTCAGCCATTGTAAACAATAGCGCCACCTTTGCCATTGAAAGGTAAACAACTCTTGCGGCAATTAAAAAAGTTAAATAATTATCCCCCGAAAAGGAGACAGAACAAAATTTCTACGTGTACAAATCCTCGAGAATATTCTCACTAAACTTAAAACTAACAGTTCTACTCTTAAACATCCATGGTGCGTTCGATGCTAAACGCAGATAAAGAAAGAGGCACACATGATACAAGCCTTTAAATATCACACGACCTCCTTTCTCAAACGCGACTTATCTTGTCTTACCGAAGATATGAATTGCCATCTGTTAAGTTCTCTACAGTGCCTCAGCGTCATTCCATTATCATGTGGTTAGAAAGTATCAGATAATAGTCACTTCATGAGACATTGAAGTCTTTATAACCCTTATATAACAACTTTGGGACCACGTTCTGAATGCCAGCGTGCTAAACTTCACACGCTTACTCAGATAGCCAGTGGCATTATTGCGCTTATCAAGAAACTAGAAAGGCACCGTGCCACATACATGAAGACTAGACTATTATCCATATTATGGTAAATATAAGTAACAGAACATTATATGATTGGTGTCTTGCATGTGAAGACGCATTCAGCATTTCGTCCACTCATCCACCCACCTATTCACTTGTCTCCTTACCTGCCTACAATAATAGAGATATAATAATATTATTATTATGTAGGTCCTATATAATATAAAGTGGTAAGCAGCCAGTTTACTACCCACTTTTAGAGCGATGTTTCGAGTTTCGACGGCACCATGACGCCCTCGATTCCTAAAAGACCTTACTTATCTTCTTTTTCTTGTTCTTCCTTTGTTTGTTTTTTAGCTCTAGGTCTAAGTGCCTACCACACTGTTGATAGGGTGTTCCATGTGCACTTTATTTATCGTTATCTTTGATTTTTAACCTTCTGTAGACGTGAAGTGTGTATGCCAAGACTCATAAATTTAATAAGTGGGCCTATAATAAGCCGCTGGTCGACCCAACATAACAATAATATACTTATTATAGGCATATTGGTGTACAGAACGTACAAAGGAACTTGTAATATCAACATTACTGTAGGCTACCGGGTCCTCGGTACATATCTAGACATAGACATATCTCACACGGAGAAAAAGCTATCTCTACATTATAAAGTTGTCACATGGTTTTATGAATAGTTGCACCCCATTATAAAATGGAAAGTTGCACCTTCACATAGCGTAACAATGATTACCATTATTTTTAATAAAATGTTATACCATCCTCTCTCTCTC
>NW_004797975.1:73639-105797 GCF_000002075.1 Aplysia californica
GAGGAGGATAGACAGACAGACAGACAGACAGACAGACAGACAGACAGACAGACAGACAGACAGGTGAAAGTTAGACAGACTTTTCTGCAATAAGCCTGACTTTGACGTCGAATAAGCACACTCGAACTGCATCTATATATTATAGTGTACTCCGGCCCACAATAAGACAACTACTGGCACCTACATACTACATAGCATACATCAGGCTTACGTAAGGGGGAAAGAAAATCCTTTTTTTTGGTAGGTATTTTACGGCGCTCGCAACTGCATAAGGTCATATTAGTGCGCGGGACACATTAAACATTAATTTTTCAGTTGGTAGGAAATTTTGAATTTTGGCCGGGTGGCGGCCGAAGCCTACTCTTGTCGATTTTGGATCTCCGAGACTTTTCGCCCGTGTCCCAGAAGGTTAGGTGTAGATCTTTCCTGCCATAAGATCAGGGGTGTGGCAGAAAAACAGCGGTAAGGAGGAGCCAAGGAGTAGGCTAGAGGTAAAAAGGCTGCAGAAAGAGTCAGGAGCCCAGAGGAGGGGGTAAAGGAGGTGAGGGGGTGGGACAGAAAGCGGAGACGAAAGCTGACGACAGAACATTGTTACATGTAGAGAGCAGGAAATAAGTGTAAGCTGTTACAGGGTTCAATTTGCGCAGACTCGGATAACTGATAACTGTGATCTTGCACTTGCAGCGCATGAACTTGCTTTCAATCCGTCAAATTATTAACATTTGTCTCAACCAAGACATTTCGCCTGTTGTTTATATGATCGCTTGCCTAAACACCCCGCCCCACCGCCATAGTGTTGGGGTCACTGATCGATTCCGTCTCTGTGTCAGCAAAACAGCCCACTGGAAAAGGATCTACAGTAATCGAATATATATACATGTAGTAAGCTGCAGGTACAATGGTAGTTTCCTTTGATAACGGTTATGGCAGAACTCGCTTATAACAGAGAAAAACTGCTGGTCCCGTTATATCCGAGTTTGACTGTACTACAGTTTGGAATACTCCTTGTGTGACTTTGGAGTGAGACATGAAAAAACTAGTCTGTCCCCGTGGTTTTATGCACCCCATAAATAAGCCAAATTTGATCATTTTTTGCATAATTTCTGATTATTTTCCTTTAACATTCGTTGTTAAAAATAAAATAATCGCATAATTTCACATTTTTGGGCCCAGTTTGCATAATTTCATAATTTTTCTTGCATAAAACGACGGGGACAGACTAGTGACCAGCCTGGAGTGCACTGATGTTGCAACAGTAAAAACAGACAATAATTATTATTTTCCATGCAGGCAGGAAGTAATAACTACACACATGCACAGAATTAAAGTAAGATAAATTCCAGAGAGATCAGATATACAGCATTCCCAGGTTTCCATCACGAAATTTCTCCTCAGCCCCGTTTTCAATCAACAAAGTGGACACAGTTAGTTCTTTGTATGCACACTGTGATCAGCCTCAGTGGCCCCTATATAATGCAACTAGGGGGGGCCTACTGTGTATCAGTAACCCTGTTAGCATCAGCAGGGTTAATTATTTATTTCTTTTTTTGGGAGGGGGTGTTTCACTCTGCTCACAACTGCATAAGGTCATATGAGTGTGCACGATATTAAACATTTTCAATTGGTAGGAAATTTTGCCTGGGTGGCCGAACCTACTTAATTTTGGACCACCAAGGCATCTTTGCTTTTGCTGTTTTAGTAAGAGTTTTAAGGCACTTGCAACGCAATAAGGTCATATAAGTGCCAAAGATTAGAGGTGTTAGAAGAGAGTAACAAACACAAAAAAGAAGGAGGGGAGATAAAGACGATAGATCTAGATGTTTCATAGGAAAGAAGAAGCAAACCACACCACAGCACCCACCAACCACCCACAAGGGATCTTTAACGTGCGCAACTTGCACATGAGACCTCCCAGATTTTTCACCTTTCTCCGTGAAAGCTAGGTGTAGATCTTTCCTACCACAAGATCAAGGGTGTGGCTGAAAGACAGCAGTAAGAAGGAGCCAGTGAGTAGCAGTAGAAAGACTGCAGAAAGAGTCAGGAGCCCAAAGGAAGGGGCAAAGGAAGTGAGGGGTAGGGGTAGAAAGTGGAGGCGAAAGCAGACAACAGAACATTGCTAGTGCTAGAGAGCAGGAAAGGAGGTGAAAGGGGACCATTTTAGAGAAGAAAATTTTTCGGCCGGTATCTGAATTTGAACCTGGGACCTATTGAATGAGAGGCGAACACCTTAACCTCTAGGCAACAAGAGCCCGCGGGTTAATTTCATCCAGGTCAAACAAACAAACAAAAACAAAAACCAACAAAAATCTGAAGAAAAACAAAAGGCACAACTTCAAATATTAGTTACTTTAATCAATGCATGATCACAATGTACAACAAATAGGCAAAATCCTACCACTTTTCAGTCTTTTTCTTCAGATTTGCCTCTACCATTCAAAGCTCATAGACAGATACAGCATGGTCTAGTCAGGAAGAAATGAATAATTTTAAATACTTATATATATGTTTTAAAAACCCACAAAAAAACAACCCTTCAATCTAATGTAAGTGAAGACCTCTTACTTGCAAAAATGTCAGTTCACACAGGCACCTAAAATGTGGCTACAAGATATGAACTGCTTTTGTTGCATGAATTGATACAGTCATATCACTGATTAAGTGACAGGAAATTTCTCCCTGGAGATATCTAAAATCAAAGCCACATCTCAAATCATACGCTCCTTCTCCTATAGACTGTAAAAAAACAATCAAATGGAAAGTAAGTTCTTAGCTTTTAAGTAAACATCACTGTCTTGCATAATGCAAATGAAGTAGAGCTCTACATTTCATTGAGCATTACATTGATATCCAGTTTTCAAAGTCAGCCTCACATTAAAATGAAAAGATGATTCCTTTGTACACTTCTTGCCTAACTACTGCAGAATATTCTCAGCACTTTGGAGTGAATGTGTAGTGCTTGATGGAGGGTTCTTTCTCTGGGTCTCCTCCACGCTCCAAATATAAATCATTAAAAGGGTATTGCTTCGGCATCTGGGAAAAGAAAACAAGACAAAATGTAAAAAAACACTGAAAAAAAAAATTTCTGAAGAATAATACCATATGTGGAGCACAACACATACTATCCATCTGCCTGAGATCCCGGTGCTTGGGAGCAGGAAAAATGCAGGATCTTAGGCAAACGGGATCTTAGCCGATGCACCAAGGGAAGAACCTACGGTGACTCATGTTAAGGCCCATAACCAGTAAAATGGCCTCCCTCTACTCTTAAATGAACTGACGTGACCCCTGAGAGAGCTTATGACTTATGGCGAGCAAAGCGTGGTCAACAGTGATGACCAATTAGAGTGGGATGAGGAATGCCATTTACACTTATTATCCTACCCTGAGTCTCAAGATCTACGCTGAGGCAATTGCCCCTCCCCTTTACCTGTCCAAAATGTACAGTGGAACTTGGATTCAACGAGGTCGTCGGGCCTGACCTAAAATCTCGTTGAATCCGAGTGTTCGTTATAGCAAACACGAGGTTTTGTGTGGATAATTACAGGCACCGAGCAAGTAATGTATAAAGAGAAGTCACACGTAGTGCCTGAAAGGCCTGTGTATTTTGAGCTGTGTAAAAAAAAAGACAGATTCGTTCAAATACACACGCCTGTGTCATCTCGATTGTTTACCAAAAAGTTGTGTTGCTGAGTAGAGCCTAGCATAGGGCAACTTTTGATTCCCTTGACCAGCGCACTATTCATTACGTAGATCTACGTCAAGATTAGCTTATTATTGTAATAATGATCAGTTGCCGAGGGGGGAAAAAGACTGTGACACGTTTGTAAATGCGACGTTCAGCGCCTGGGCCGCTAGAGCCCCCCCCGCCACACATGTGCAGGCCGCCCATCCGATCCCGACACACGCCAGAGTAGACACGTGCGCGTGCCCACAACACATTTGTTGGTATTTTAAAAGACCGCTGATTGTTCGCATACAATCGGGTAAGTGAATAATGGTTCACGATGCAGGTGCAATGGATTGTTTCCGGGAATAGATAAAGTTCGTTCTGGGAGAAAAATTAGCGAAGCCACGTCTCCGGGGACTGTTCACCCTGGAAGTGACCTCGTTGAATCCGAGCCCGCTGATTTAAGTGCTCGTTGAATCTGGGTTACTTTTATTGATTTTAAAGAAGAAAAAACCCCCCGGGGAATGTCTCATCTCGTTGAATCCGAGCTCGTTAAATCCGAGTTCCACTGTATAACGTTTTATCTCTGACTGAGTTCCCTCGTCCTTGTCGTTACGCACCATTACGTTGTAACCACACCAATTAAAATTCAGTTTGTCTCGCAAATTCGGGAGTAGGGGTAACTGCTGCACTGATCAGGGAAGAGTTCACAGTTTGATGTGATCCCACCTAAAGTGAACCTGTCGGTCCTACCCACCCAGCGAGTGATGTAATTGTAATTTTAGATGGAGAGCTCAGATGCGTGCGTGAAGTTTGGGGAAAACAAACGCGTCGGTCAGTTCACACCTCAGTGTGATCTGTCGAAGCAAACATTGTACCGTTTTATCGAGATTTATAACGCACATGTGATCACATTCACAAGAGTAGCTGGTCTTTGACACGTCGGGCAGTTTAAATCTAATGATCTCAATTTTGCACTCTCGGTTGACTGGCTGTGTCCGTGTTTTTGTTCCGTAAATTAAGTGCGGAAATGCATGATCTTAGCCGAAAGTAGAACTTCAGTGTGAAGCAGAGCGAGATCTTAGGGGTGACTTTTGTATAGTAAAAATTCTGGGTTTTTTTAAAACAGCGGGATCTTAAGCGACTGAGGGATCTTAAGCGGACACTACTGTATTTCAACTGTGAAAAATCATTGAGACGCTTTTCCAATGTATTTAATGAAAAACAAATGATTGTGTTTATGCTATACTAATACTTTGCAGAAGAAAGAGACTATTTTTAGAAACAAGGTAAAAATAAATGATGACAGACAAAAAGTAAGTTTTAACAATGACAGCTGCAAAGTTTTAAATTTAGTTTTAAATTGTAGACTGAAACAACACTGGCAACAAAAGCTGTACTGTTTGAAGATAAAAACAACAAAAAGAAATTACACACAGTGGAGGCCGGTTAAACCTAAATCAACAGGACTACCAGATTTTCTTCGGTTTAGCCGGGTGTTTGGATTAGAGAGCTTGTTCAAACAGAAGGGAAAAAAAATTGGGGACTTTGTATTCTTTCTGTCTACGTCTATCTTTAGATTAACTGTACTAACTTCTGATACTTCAAAACGTGCAAGAAGACACATGCCTATGAATTTTCTATTTTCGTAAGTGTTTTACGGCACTTTCGACACAATAAGGTCATAAAGGTGATGAAGATTAGAGGTGTTACAAGAGAGTAACAAACACAAAAAAGAAGTAGGGGAGATTTATGAATATGATAGATGTTTGATAGGAAAGAACAAGCAAACCACATCAGAGCACCCGCCAAACACCCACATGCCTCTTTGCATGCCAACACTGTTTATTACTTGACAAGGGATATAAAATAAACTCAAACAGCAAACCACAACAACATAAACAAGTAAGGACAATCAAAAGATACAAAGATACTCCAATTACCTCTGGCAAAAAGAATGGATAGGGCCTGAGTAACAAGTATGCTGTTAGGAATCCCCCTCCGATCATCAGAGCACGAAACAGGGACTGCCAACTGTTTTAAGAAAAATACATTGTTATTACAATTATTGGTACAGAAAAACTACACAAAGGTTGATGGAGAAGAAAAGTTCATTTAAATGAAAACTGTATATAAAAGAATGTCTTTTAAAAAAACCTCAAACAAAAAAAGAGCATCAAAAAGTGTTCACAGCCAAATCCATCAATTTGACTCAAATAGTTTTGAAAACCCAGTATGAGGCATGATTTCCATGATTTGTGTCAAACTTGTCATAACTTTTGCTAACCACAAACACTTTCTTAAGCTCATAAGAAAACATAAAGCATATATTGCCCTCCAAATGTGGAGCACAAAAATCTTTTTTTCCCCCTAAAACATTACAGCTTTGACTAGACCTAATGATAACAAAGAGCATGTTTACCACCCATTTACCACCCATGTTCTTAACAAATCTGAATAAAATCCTTCTCTCTAATACTTTCAAGCAAAAACTTGCTTAAAACAATAAAACTAGGAACACAGAATTAAATAAAACATTTCCCTGAGAGCAAATACAGCAGATTGTAACTATTGATGAACATTTTTTTGTTTTGGTGCTGAGGGATGACACCTCACAAAAGTGCTATTCATGAGTAATAATGTTAACTAATCGGTATGATCTTAGTCAATCAAAAAAACCACAGCGGTTTTGCATTACATGCGTTTAGGAGATGAGTATCGCTTGTCAAATTCACAAAAATTAGACCACGCCCACAGTTCCCTCACCAGGTGTTTTGTTTTGCATAACACAAAATGAAAACTTACTATGTAAATCGGCCATCAGCATTTGGATCCCACAAATCTTGACCAATGATGTCATTGTCTGGATGGATCTGGAACCAAGGAAAGTGACGCATTTAATATATTTAATGAATACTACAAACGCAAATAAATCATTCATCTACTAGAACTAACAACAACCTAACTGCATGAGAACAAGAAAAATGAGGATGACTATTCACTCAATTCATCCCACCTGTCAGTCCTCAATAACAAAATTATTACAAAGAAAGAGTCTGAGTATTTCAGATAATGTCCTTTTTTAATTCTCACATACTTCTTCACACAACAGTAAGTTGTTACATCGGGAAATACTTTCAACTGCTACGGCTGCCATCAACTCTTTGTCTCACAGGGGGAGTAAACCCACTATGCCAGGGCCTTCTTGGTATGAAATCTAAAACAGACATTACATACATTACTAAATCAAAACAAGTGAACCTGTTTCGATAGTTCTTCATCTAATAAATGAACTCTTAGTAAAAGAGTTGCCGAAAAGTAATTTGACATTGAAATTTTGGTAGAGGAATGTGCCCGAGCTGCTGCCAACGGTTCATTGGCACAGCAGTTCCGACCATGAGCCGCTTGCCGGAGATAAGGAATTAAAGAACATAGACAACTTTTTTAAAATGAGGATGCAAAAATAGACAGACATATGTCATGACTACAAAAGTATATTGTAAAACCCTCTCCAAAAGAACAGCATTTTCACAAAAGAATTTAAATTAAAAAAAAAAAGAAACTGTTTTCGACCTCACAGAACTTCCACGTGCCAGAACAAATGAGAACACGTGATAGATTTTTTTCTGTAAGTTTACCTGTTTTTCCCATGTAAATCATGTAATAAAAGATTTATAGAGAGCAGTCACATCTTAAAATATCCCAGTTTCATACAGCTCTTGGATGGACATTTTTTTAAAGCGCCTTTTTTTACCTTTCTTTTCAATACAATTTTCGCTGTTTTAGACTCAGGACTAACAATGTAACTTTCCATCTTTAGAAAAAACAATATATCTCAATAGCAGGTGTTTAAAGAAAACATACAGCTCAAGACATTTGATGAGCTTCTAAAGTTTCTCCCTTCCATTTCAAATAGACAGAAACATAATGAATATATTTCTTACCGGTTCTCCAAAATTTCTCTTGTCACCAGGGATATCGTAGTCTTCCCATGGGTTCTTCCAGCTCTTGGCCACAAGAGGAAGATTAGGGTAATCTCCTAATTCACCCTCGGTCAGCAAATCGTAATCTTCAGGTCGCAGACCATATTTCTTGGCAGCTGCTGCTCGCTCCTCTGGCGTGTTTGGGATGGGGCCTGGTTTCCAGTCCTTGTTCCAGTCTGCAAGGAACATAACCCAGAGTAAACAGATGGAAGAAAGTCACCACTTTATAAATCCCAAAGAGAGGCAAATGTGAATAAAACATCCAGATCTGGAACATTGCTAGTAATACATAAATAATCTGTTGTCACCAACAGGAATGCACATGACATAGAGAATCTATATATATTCAATTAACCCCTAAATGATGTACACAATAGTGAATATGCCATGGTACGGAGGGAATGACTGTGTAGGCCAACTGTGTGAATACAGTACAGTCCATGCCGGCTTTAAGCACGCCGGCTTAAAGCACGTTTTGGACTCAAGCACGCTAAACGGCTCTTACCAAATTTTTGCTATATAAATTACATGTCTGTAAGAACAGTAACTTCGGCTTCAGGTACGCTTCATTACAAGACAGTCAATACTTTTGTGATGACCCATCGAAGTTCGAACACAGTCTACACTGCAGCAGTGGAGTGTGTTTAAGAAAAACACAGAGAATGCAAGTGATGGAGACACACACTCACACGCACGGAGAGGAAGGCAGAGAGATGCACACAGCCGCACGCGTGGACATAGGATTAGCCTAGGGCAAAGTTACACACAGACTAAAAAAATACAAAGAGAGTCAGGGAGACGAGAAAGGGAGGCTGGCTGCGATTTCACCTTTGACCATCGTTATCCATTAATCCTGATTGTGTATCACGCGCGAGGTGGATGAAGGCGGTGGTATGAACGTGGCACAGCGGGCAGTGGTACGCACAGGCAATATGTAGGCCTAGTGTGCTGTATCGTGACTGGCCGTCTAAATTAAGTTTTCATTTCCCATTTGACCACAAAACAAAAACAAACAAGCAAACAAAAACTACCATGGCGGGTAAAAATAACACAGTGCACACTTTTGCGGGACCGCTATAGGCCTACTTACAAACAAAGGGAAATAGCAGGGGAAATTTTCTAAATGAAAACCTCTGGATTATGTCTACTTCGCGCTCAAGCACGCTTCGGCATTAAGCACGCCTAAGCTTTCTCCCGATGACCGTGCTTAAAGCCGGCATGGACTGTATTATACTCAACTGGGGCTGGGGGCGCTATCATGCAAAAAGGTTTTAAAAAACGAAGTGACTATTTCTCAGAACGTTCGGGAAAATAAACTTCAACTCTTTTTCTCTTAACGGTTTCCGTTTTTGAGATGTTTTGGTTATTTGCCAGACTTAGGCATCATCTTTCATTCTTCAATGACTGGGAAGAAGCATTTTTTGCATCAAATTCAATTTCTAGAGCTAGAGATTTTTAGATGTCTGAATATTCAGATACTTCAGTTGTGGTTGGGGCAACGTTCCCGGACTACACTTCATTTGAAAATACCTTCAAAAGGTACTGCGAGAAAACAAGACAGATCAACCTTGACTGTAACCTATTTTGCATTTAGTCATCCAGCCAAAAAATAAAATCCCTACACCCCCCCCCCCCTAAATCTAAATGAAGATTGCGAATAGATGTCTTTTCGATGAACGATCGCTTTTCCTCCGTTTTGGAGTTGGAGGAATCACAATTTGAAGAAAAGAAAAAAGCAGTCACCCTCTCTATTTCTTTGTCTCTCTCCCCTCTTTTCTGCCTGCCTCTCTCCCCTCTCTCTCCCTCTCTCACACACACATTACCGGGTCTGGGCGCTGAAACTTTCCGAAATCACAAAAGATTTCCCCTACCGGGTTCGTATACTTCAAGACTTTGATCCCAGTTACCAGGTCTGTATACACTTCGTTAAAAAATAACGTAAACAGGAGATTCATGGCAAAGACTTGACAAACCTTAAATATTCCTACAGTTAGATCTAGATCTAGCCTTTTATTTTTTCTGTGGACACCTCTATTCTCACCCGGGGTGAGAATAGTGCAGGCGAGTCTTTTGGCTATTCTCACCCGGTGCGCGTTCACCGTTTATAATAGCCTAGATCTAGGCCAACAAATTTTGCGTTCACCCTAAACCACAGAATTCTACACTGTGATAACAGAAAAATTGTAGAATTCTGTGCCGTGAACAAACGTTCCATGACAACTGTAGCCTACTAAAAGCGTACAATTTTGTCTGTGGGCAGTGGAGAGAGAGAGAGAGAGAAAGAGAGAGAGAGAGGAGTAGCGCTCGAACTTCTGGGCAAAACAAAATGGCGACCCGCGTAGTTCGGCTCGATTCGAAAAGTTAAATAGCCGTAGCATCTTTGTAGACAACCAAATTAATTTACTTTTGTGTTTTAACATCATTTTTTAACTTTGTTTTGGTCAATTTGATCGTCCACACCGATAGACTGTATTCAGAAAGAGACAGAGAGAAGAGGGTGCTTTTTCGGTAGTTCCCACCCCCCTTATTTGAGTCTGACCTACTTCTAGATCTAGATCTATACGTTTGATTCGCGGTGAGCTAAGATATCAAACCTAACAACAGCAAAACATTAAATTCTGGTAAAATTCAGGGGGGCATGCCCCCCTGAAACCCCCCTTCCTATTTTTGTTAGGTCAGGGGGGCAACCCCCCTACTATTGGGGCCAAAACCCGTGAATAACAATTGCGGGGTGGGAACTACCGAAAAAGCGCCGAGAAGAGGGGAGGAGTAGATCTAGATCTAGATCTTGCGAGAACTTCCGGGCGGGTGAGATTGAGAATAGCCACTGCCTTTTTCTGTAGTCTAGCGTGGTATGAAAAGTCTATAAAGGTAGCCTAGTATTCATACTAATTAAAATTATACACTTCTCAATTCTCACTCTTCTACTTCTACATCTAGATATCTAGATCTAATCTAGATCTAGATCTAGTCTAAAGATACTCTCTCATTGATCTCAACTGTCAACTCTCTCTCTGACTCTGACTTCGATTCTCTAGAAATCTAACTCTAACTCGTTTTGATTGAGTCACGAGTCATTTTCCCAAAACACTAGATCTAGAATTAAAATACAAATCTATATTTTAACAAAACATCGACTTACATGATACAACAGCAGTTGTTGATAAATTTTTCGAAGACGCGAAATTACAAAGCTTTGAATGTCTTGCAGTGAACAAGACGGCTTTCCTCAAGGTCGCCATTTTGATCAGAGACAAGAACTGGTGTACACAGCAGCCGAGAGCAGTACAAAAACGTCCAGTTTCTTTTGGCGTTATTCCGTTCTCTGTTTAGTTGCCTAGTCAATGAGAGGTGGTAAAAAGCTGAATACTCGCAGAGATAAAAAGTATTCATCCCCGATACCCGGTAGGCCTGCACCTCTAAATGACATGATGATAAGTGTAATGGTGATACCAAAGATGCTCCAATACTGGGGTGATACTTTCTTGTCTTAATAATTTTGCGTCCAACTTTCCTTAATTCTTACTTAGCTGCTGTTGATGATGAGCCTCACACTGGGGTATGATCTTTTAAACATACCCTCTCTATTTTACTTATTAAAGTTTAAAAAATTGGATCTGAGGGACCAACAGTATAAATTATTGTAGGTTAGTTCAATGTCCTCCTTCCTCCTTATCTTATTATACTACAGGCCTATAAATTTGTTACTATATTATACTGAACAGGTTTTTGAAAGGGGGCCCCAGTGGCCTAGAGGTTAATGAGTTGGCCTCTCATTTAAAGGTCCCGAGTTCGATTCTGGGTAGCGACCGAAACTTTGCCTTTCTCACTCTGGATCACCATGGGCAAACACTTTCTACTTTTCCATATCTCGGTCTAGCTTCTTGACAATATTCCCTGTCTTTCCACTTTTCTGTACCACATTTGTTTTGATTCTTCTCCAGCTTCTTTAAATGGTCTAAAGAAAAGGAGAACGTGATCAATTACTCACTAGCCACAGACACCCGAACTTTTCACAACTCTAGTAAAAGCTGCTGTTCGTGTCGTGATTCAGAGACATACCTAATGTTGGGAGTGTATAGAGATTTTGTAGCCTCAAATAAAATACACAGCATTCAGTCTGATTAATCTTTTACCTTTAGTTTGCAGCGCTCATTTCATTTCGTGATGCTGCAAGCTCACACAACTCTCAAGAGCGTTTCAGTCAAACAGACTGGAAACACTTTTTACCCCCCCCCCACACACACACACAATCTACAAAAATAAGTACAATATCCTAAAGCAAAACGAAGCTATCATTGTTGAAAGTGAGCTCCATAAGGCCCCTTGAGTAGATAACTTTCCCTTCCCCTCCATCAAATACTTAATTCTAAGGGAAGGAAACAAGTTCACAAGGAATTTCAAGAAGGAGTAACAACAAAAAATAGCTTCTTAAAACCAATATTTAATAACAATTGCACCAATATAATAAAATAAACCTTTTAAGTTCCACTGGAACTCTTTTCAACAGTCTTTATCACAGAAATATATCTCTCTTTCGTATTAAAATGAGGAAATGAAAAATTGATATATAACACTGCGTAAATATTCAATATAGAGCTTCGTCTCTAACACACCAAACCAATCAAATCTGAACAATTCAACGTTGATAGTATTTCAGGAAGTCATTGTATCATCAAGAAAAAGAGAAATGACAAAATATCAGAAAACAGAAAAATCTTTCACATCAGAACAGTACCATCATACAAGAAATATTTTCTTCCCTTTTTCTTTGAAAACAGTATCACAAGCTGAGCGAAAAAAAAAATCTTTATTTTAAAAAATACTATACAGGAATTTCATCTGTAATAATGCAATACAATGGAATTCGGATTCAACGAGGTTGCCGGGCCTGACCTAAAATCTCGTTGAACCAGAGTGTTGATTATAGCAAACATGGGGTTTTGAGCAGATAATTACAGGCACTGAGCAAGTAATGTGTAAAGAGAAGTAACAAGTTATGCCTGAAATGCTCGCATATTATGAGCTGTGCAAAAGAAAAAAAAACCTAATTGTTCAAATGCACGTCTGTGTCATCTTGATAGTTTGCCAAAAAGTTGTGTTGCTGAGTACAGCCTAGCATATGGAAACTTTTGATTCCTTACACCAGTACACAATTCATTACGTAGATCTACGTCAAGACGACCTTATCATTGTAATAATGATCAGTTGCCGGGGGGAAAAAGACTGTGATGCGTTTGTATCTGCGACGTTCCACGCCCAGACCGCTGGTGCCAGACACGTGCGCGTGCCAACAACGCATGTGTTGGTATGAAAGAAGGCTGTTGATCGATCGCAAGCAATCCGCTAAGTGAATAATGCTTCACGATGCAGGTGCAATGGGTTGTTTCCAGGAATACTAGATAAAGTTCGTGGTGAGAGAAAAATGAGCGAAGCCACATCTGCGAGGGCTGTGAGTTCTTGTTGAATCTGAGCTCATTGAATCCGAATTCCACTGTAACTTTGTCAGTTTATTATTGACCTTATAATTTTGTGTGTGAAACAATTTTAAAAATCCACTGTACAGAAAACTGTTACAAGACAGGCATTATCTGCTTTTCAACTATCATTACCAAAGCAGATCCAAGAACACTCAAAAACATTATTGGCTTTCAGAAAGCACATATGTAGTGCAAGCAGCTGATTAAGAGCTCAGACACTAACAAACTGACAAGATCTTTCATTGTCTATAACCAGGTACCCATTCCCACCTGGGTAAAGCGAGAAAAAGTCATGTAAGTAAAATGTCTTTCCCAAAGGCACCACACAAGGCCCATGATGGGGTTTGATTCCATGATCTTTCGACTGTGAGCCCCTACAACCTAACTTGACTACCAATGCCACAACTATTTTTGGTACATTTTTCAAATGAGCTCACTCATTCAATTGGCAACAACTTGAGGTCACATCATGTTCTTCATATAAGGTATTAAAGTGAAGAGAAACATAACAATACTTTAAGAGATAGAGAAAGCATTGGCAACCCTCATACTCCATTTCGCGATATAATTTGAGCTCAATGAAAGTAAAGAAATCCAACGATGTGCCAAAAAATTACATGCTTGAAGAAACTACTGAAATAACGTGAACAAATCTAAAATTAAAACCCTATAGTCAGCTGACAGTGGGAGAGCAAATGTAATCTGAACCACATTTCCAGACACGTGATACATCTCTCCATAGCACATACTGGTACATGAATTCCACCTCCCTGTAAATTATGGAAGCCAATTTAATAACAACCTGGGGATGTGACAACAATTCTGTGAATTCATACTAACAGGAAGACAAGCTTTAAATATTCAAACACTTTAAAAAAAAGGGAAATTAAATAGAAAGGTAAATACAATGGGAAATGATATTAAAACATGTTCTTAACAGCTTTCTATATTTGGCTGCATCATAATTCCACATCCTGAAAAACAATTTCTGACTGGTACTATTTGCAAATCCTTTAAGGCACTATGTGAGTTCAACATTCACTCAAACATTTGGGCGGAATAGCATGTAAGGTAACTCTCAATTCATCCAGTGTAAGTCTCGACAAAAATTAAACTTAATTCACCTCAGTCATATGGTGGTGTTATCAAATAAATACCAGTAAATTCCCTTTTTGCAGCTATTGTATTCCACTTGACAACCAACAATCATATTTCTTCTTACTGTCAGCATATTATCAACCCTTCAAACTTTTAATGCCAGAATTTCTAGGCATCCTGTGAGGCCTGAGAGCCTGAGCTACTCACCACTGAGTAGTCCCTGGTCCAGGCATGTGGATTTTGGAAACGTGAAAATCAAAAGAGTTCAAAGGGTTAATGTTATGCATGTTCCACATCAAACGAAATGAAAAATAGTTACAATAATTTGGTTTGATCAAGGTAGTCTCTATGATTTTGACCTACCACATTTTTAAAAATATACTTACTGAGTGATTTCTTGAGTACTATATAAAATGAAAATGAACACTAGCAAACATTATAAGCCTTTACATATGATGCAGAACATCAGTGTTCTATATCAGAGTGATAAATACAAAATGGACACATTTTGTCCGCTAACAAAAAAGAAAACCAATTAGTCCTCAGGCCCAAAGCCGTACACCTCATCCATGTCAATCCAGGACAGCAGACCACCACCACCTGACTTGTCTTTCACCTTTGTTTTACTGACTCCTGTACTGACTCCTGAGCGTTCTCTCGTTGAGGTAAAAAACTTTGATGATGCCTTTCTGACATTTGGAGTGCTGCTTTTATCATCTCTCTGAAAACAAACAGAAAAAAGAGAACTAAGCCAAACATGTATTGCTAAACAATATAATATTCAGGGATTGGGCTAACTCTTCTAAACAACAACAACAACAAAAAAGATATTTTTAAAGAAAAACTCATGGCAGTGCAAGATTATTCTATGATTCTATAAACCTGATTATTACAAAATATGCACAGCATATCTCAAGTTCACTGAAAAAAAAAGTTCCTTGTGATTTTGTAATTTTGATTTTAAGGAGAGACTCAGAGTTAGATCAACTCCAAAGTATAATGAAAGCTGGCATAAAATGCCCTCCCCCACTCTTCTCGTTTAAAATTTCTAGACTATGCAAGATGTCTACTAGCAATTTGAAGTTGAATTCATTGTCTAAATGACAATAGTGGGGCTTCCTCAAACAAAGTGATGTTATGCTCCTTCTACTGCAGAAGTGTTGAAAATGTGACATATCACTAAGTTGATAGTGTGCACCATTGTTAGATGAATCAACAACATTCCAAACCAAAATATAAAAAATAGGAAACATGACTCCACAATAGTGGTGGGCGGTACCGGCGAAATCCAGTGTCGGTACTTTCTCGGCACCAGGTGCCGAGAACCGCCAGTACCGGCTCCAGTACCGGTACTGAGAGTGACACCAACAGGTGATGTCACAGACTTCGCGTCTTGCGTCTAACGCCACGATCAGCGACGCCCGTACCCCCCCCCCCCCTCCACACACACACCAGTCAGAATTGGAGAGGCGAACTGTGACGCAAAATGCCTTTGAAATTTGCCGCCGCGAGGGATTAAACTTTGCAAGCAGAATCTTAAAAATAGTTATCGCCGCTAAAAATTGATTTCATTTTCGGAATCAGAGTATCAAAATAAGCAAAGTGGCTCGCGGGGAACCTGATTTGAAGCCATATTTCAAATTTAAGCAAACTTCGTTTTGATTGTCAATTTTGAATCTGAAGTCCTGTATCAAGGTCACCCGCTGCGTTGTGCATCTGACGCCCCAGCCGCTAGACCTAGGCCTACACACTGCACACTTCCCGTGGCCCGCTAAGAAAAAAAAACTGGTCGCGTCGGCTCCTTCTCAGAGTCGGTATTAATCATTGGTGTCGGCTGCTTCCGAGAGCCGGTACTGGAGGGCAGGTGCCGGTACTGACTCCTCCTTCAGTAGAGCCGGGAATTCCGGTACTGGGTACCAGTACCTGCCCATCCCTACTCCACAAGCTATTTTAAGTTTGTTTCTTATTAATTAAAGACAATACCTGTTTGGATCTCTCGATTGGAACATCATCATAGCTTCTTCTATCACCAACAACAGGAGTAGTTGGGTTTTTGATCAACTCACTTGGTTCCTTTTTCTGTAAAAGAATGAGAACAATTTTACAAAATGGAATAGCAGATCAACATGATACAATTTAGCAAAAAGGAATAGACAACTGACATTTGTAAAATAGACCACAACATTAGAAATAATCAAAATCACTATTGAGATTTAAGTTCATCTTTTCAACAAAAACAAGGTATTCATGGGCAGAGATTAGAAATGACTGAGGTACAAGCATCTGTTTATGACTTAGTGAGCTACTAATATTAAATACCGGTACACAAAGTTCTGCACTTTTAAAATTATGATCAGTTCCTACCTTTTTAACAGCAGAGTTTCTTGTAGTTTGGTTCAAAGGTATTCTACTCGGAGTGGATCTAGTGTATGACCTCACACTGTCCTTTACCACAGAAATCTGTGGCGAGGCCCTCCGCAGTAACGGTGTCAAGCTCTTGTCTTTTACAGTCTGTTCAGGCTGGAAAGAACAAATAACACAGTGAGTTATACAGCCTGAACCAGACTTGTACCGATATAGGAAAAATGAGAGATGTCTTTAACCCTATCCGTACGTCATGTTTTACAATCGTATCCATACAATGTGGGGAACTCTGTGCCACCACTTTCAAAGAGAAAGTTTACTCGTTAATCCGATCTGTACGCTTTGCATAGCAGTCTGTCAAAATTATTTTTTGAGAAATTGTGGAAGTTTCAAAGAGATCTTTGTACTAGAAGTATTCTAAAATGTGAAGAATACAGCCTCGGGGGTACAAAATGACCCCAGGGCTTACGGATAGGGTTAAGTAAAGGTGTGTAGGAGTATCCAAATGCAAGACATTATCAAAGAAAAAAAGACAGTAAAGTTGAGGGGAGACATTGTTCCTAATCAGCTAGCTGTATTTTAGGGGATGGGGTAGCAGGAAATCAAGACAAACATGCATATACATCATTATTAAAGCATGAGGAGTTTTAAAAAATCCAAAACCTTTGGAGTGCAATAGTATGTTTTTTGTTTGTTTGGTAAGTGTTTTAGGGCGCTTGCAACAGTATAAGGTCATTTGAGTACGTGGGGCACACTAAACATTTTCAGTTGGTAGGAAATTTTGAATTTTGCACGGGTGACAGCCAAAGCCTACTCTTATCGATTTTGGAGCATCAAGGGATCTTTAACAAGCGCAACTTACACACTGAACCTCCGAGATTTTTCCCCCTTGTCCGTGAAGGTTAGGTGTAGATCTTACCCACCATAAGATCAGAGGTGTGGCTGAAAGACTGCAGTAAGAAAGAGCCATGGAGAAGCAGTAGAAAGAGTCAGGAGCCAAGAGGAGGGGGCAAAGAAGGTGATGGCTGGAAGTGGAGATGAAAGCAGAACATTGTCAGAGAGCAGGAAAGTATGTGAAAGAAGAAAATTTTCCGTCGCGATCTGGATTCAAACGCGTGACCTATTGAATGAGAGGTAAACACCTTAACCTCTAGGCCACGAGAGCCCCCAACAGTATGCATTGAAAAAGCTGATATTTAAAAAATAGCAAAGCCAGAACCCCCCCCCCCCCCCCCCCAATCCTTCGTGTAACTGTTTTCTTGTCATTAAAAGATGTACTCTGTCATACTAATGACTGAAAAATCACTTACTGTAAGGTGCATTTGTGCAATCTAGCAAATACAAACAAAGAGAAAAAAGGGAGGAAAAGGAAGTGATTTAGAGGTGATGGCAAAGGATCGCCACAGAAAGGTATTTTGCTGATATTAAAGTACCTGTACCCAGGGTGTGAGAAACAGACGAAAGTCTAAAATAATAAGACAGAAAGGTAGAGACAGATGACAAGAAACTGTGCAAAACTGAGGAGGGGAGGGAAGGGGGCGAGTAGCCCTGAAGACATATGTTTCAAGAGAAGTAAAAGTCAAGCAGAGTGAGAGACGGAATGCCTCTAAATAGGTTGTTAAAGACAAGGAGAGATAACATTATTTTCTCAATCTTTAAGTAAAGTGTGACAATTTTTTTAGTATCAATGCAGAAAGCCAGATAAAATGTAAAAGGGAAGAGGAACTTCAACAATCTCTCAAATCTTGACTTTTTGCAGAACTGAATGAGTCAAACACCAATATATGTTATATCCAGTATTCTGCTCATTCAAACTGCATGTATGCGATCCAGAGAGTACCTCATCTGAAACATGTGCTTTTAAACAGAGAAAATGGAAGCTGGCATTTAAGAGTTCAATATAGATAAAAACACAGTCCAAAGGTTTAGATTTTTGAAGGACCCTGGGTCCAGACACAAAAATGCATGGGTCCTAAAAAGATTCTTTTTATAAAGCTTACGTCTAGCTCCATCAGATCAGACTCCTCTGAAGACGACCCACGGGGACTTTCTTCCTGCTGAAACACGACTTTTCTCTTCTTTGAAGCTGAATTGCAAACTCGTAAGATGCTTTTTTGAGGAGTCTTTGGTATTGGGTTCACAGGGGTCTTTGGGGTCCTTGGCACAGAAGTGACACTTTGCTGCTGCGGAGCTACAGAGACCACGGGAGTGGACGGAGGGATCTGCAAGTCCAAGAAAAATTTCAGTTCTCAAATTTCAACAGACATTATAATTATTTATGTTATGAAACATAAAAACCTCAACCATCTGATCAGTAATGAGAAATGAAATGGAAAAAAAAACAACAAAAGACAGGCACAGAAAGGTAAAAAAAAAGTGACGAATGAAATCTTAATTGAAAAACAGTGCAGCATGATTCCAACAGTTTTTCAGGGGAATGTGCGGGAGAAAAAAAACCAACTGCAAAGGTGCAGGGTCCTGATTAAGTGAGTTCATGTCACGGATTACTATAGTGGCAATGTTTCATTTTTCCCGTTCATACCTGAACTTTTCCAGTAGGGGAATGAGTATTGGCAGCAGAGTCATAGGGAGCCTTTTCAGCAGCGGCTGTCTGAAGAGATGCAATATGCTGGTCCTACAAAGAGAGAAAGCTAAATACATCTACTGGTACCTCAGCACTGACTTTTGTGGAAGTTAAAAACTCTACACAAATTAATGATTACATTTCAGGAATAATGAAAAAGTTTTTGCGATACACTCTAGACTAAAATTATACCCTACCTTAAATTGCTAATGGCTTTGATGATTGCACAATTTCACTAAGTAAAAAATAGAATTTGTTTAAATTAAAGGAAAGGCTAGAGAAATATTTCAAGGGTAAACAGAAAGAAAAGGCTATTTTCAGATCTACATTTTTACAAAGGGATGGACCTGTTTCTTCACAAGGTCAGACGATATGCACATTTGGTGATGACAAATTTACTCATGTAGTCCCCACAGAGAGGACTTCACATTGTAAATTGCTCTCCTGCACATTTTTCACGAAGCAAGGGGAGAGTGACTGGTCCTTAGTTAGGATTAACCAAACACAAACAATCAGCTCAGTATCAATAGAACCCGAAACTCACATGTTTCCATCTATTTGTCTTTTATGGACTTAAGCCATTTTAGAGTCCCATGTCCCAAACTCATTACTACTGTTAAATTCAGGCCAATAAAAAAACCTGCAGAATATAGATCAACAGAAAAACACTTTTGTCCCCGCAACACTTGCCCAAATTCTGCCTACAGCACTCATTTAAGTGGAGGACACTTCATGTTACACGTTCTGAGATTTGAGAGTTGAATTCTAATTCAGGCGACTTTTGTGTCAGCAATAAAGTAGGCAAAAAATTAAACATCATGCTGGAATTTCATAAGACTCACGTTCACTCTTGTTTTCATAAACATACCCCAAACCATATTCTTTAAGTCTTACCTTTTCTCTTTCCAGTTTTTCAAAACGATCTTTTGATAATTTAATTTCTTTTCTGTACTCTGCAATATCTCTCTCAAGTTTCTGAAATTATGAAGTATTAAACAAACATATATAAGTTAACTTAAAAGAATTGAGTTCATGATTAAAATTACAAATGCACAGCTCAAAAAGGTAACAACAAAAGCCAGGAACTTTTCATAAGGAAGTTCCAACCAACAATGGAAATAAACAACTGAATGCAGACTTTCATTTTTCTGATGCCATTTTGTCAATCACGTCAAAGTGAAGAGAACTGTTCATTAAAACTTAACTTTTGATAAAGCAGTTCCAAGTCATATTTCTGAAGCTCTTTTGTTAATCACTTTCCTCAAATATAAAAGCAAATAAAATATCTGACATAAAGAACTATTCTATTTCCAAGAAGGCAAGACAATGTGAATACCATAGACGCTCTTTCGGTGCTCTCCAGTTTCAATCTCAGGGCTTGAATTTCTACATCTTTCTCAGAGACAACTTTCTCACTGCTCTGTTTGTAACTGTCCAGTGTTGCCATCATCTCTGTTAATTGACAGTCTGTCATTGCCAGGGCGTTTTCTTTCTCTCGTTGTGCACTAGCTTGCATCTCAACAGCCTTAGGAATTAGAGATAATAAGAACATTTGTTAGTGTTCTAAACGTGAACAAAATAAGAAGAAAACGAAAACAATTTACAAGCTATTAGAAGTTTTAGATTCCAATTATTTGGGAGGGAGAGAAAGAGAGTAAGAAACAGAGAGAGAAAGAGAAAGAGGAAGAGACAGAGAGAGGGAGAGAGAAGGAGAGTAGGGGGGGGGGGGACAATGGATAATATTGTATGAAAAAAAATACCTAATACAATACACATACAGTCGAACCTGTGTAAGACGAATCGCAAGGGAGCCAGAAAAAAATTCCGTCTTAGACATTTTCCTTCTTAGACAGGGAAATAAGGAAATTAAGGGGGAGATGGAAGGGGGGGGGGGGAGTTCAAAGGCCCTGCCGGTGGGATCAAGGATCGTTTGTCAGATCGGCAAGCAGTGGTCAAAGCTTCACACCTCTCAACTGCTATCCTGTCTGATAATGACATGCGTCACTCTTACTTATCCAATTACCACCAGTCCTTGCCTTTTATAGGACCACTGTTTGACCTATTAACCCTTCCAGCCCCAAGCGTGTATATTTTCAGCAGAGCTTGTACCTCCCACCATCCCAAGAGCGTATATTCTCAGTTTCGGGAGGTACCAATTTTGCGCATTTTTCTAAATTAGCGAACCTAATTAAACTGTAATTTTCATAATTTTCGTTCATTTACCTTTGAACACTGTTCTATGTTATTACCTAAACCTCATTACAAAGATACTAGATCACTTTTTAGAATGCATGCTAGTTTCTCTGAAATACCGCTGTGTTGGCTGGGACTGGGGTAAGGAAGGGCACAAAAATGGCTGGGGCTGGAAGGTTAAAAACAGAAATGTTTGAACATCTCCTATACTTCCACCCTTAGCCCCACCTATCGGTGTAACAAGCACAGTCAACCAATGCCACCCCTCACTGCCATCATATAACAACGATTCAAGGAATTCTTTTCTTGGGTGGCGTACGATCTGGGCAGCAGGCATCGGTCAAACTAGTTTCACGCCTCTGGCTTCTGGCTACCCAGGAAAGTTACCGTAGTGGCTCGCATCTCGAGCACTCTCACGGGCAATCGTGAGATTTCACACCCACACTACCCTGACCATCTACATTGCTCGGGGCTCACATGATGGGGTAACATCTACCCCCAAATTTAATCCCTACTCCCCTTCCTCGCCTAGCGACATGGCCATGGCATTAAGTTTAGAGCCGGCGGAACCAAACTTGCAAATTTTGTTTCACATCAGGGGTGAGCGGGCAAAGCATTTTCCGTCTTAGACAGGTGAAATCCTCGGAAGGGAGTGGATTTTTTTTCCCGTTTCCACGTTGGACAGGATTCCGTTTTATACAGGTAATTAAAGAGGAATATATCAAGAGGGGAGCGGGGAGTTTCCGTTTTATACAGGTTCCCGTTTTATGTAGGTTTCCGTTAAGGCAGGTTCGACTGTATACTGTTTTGGTACAAATGGTAAACAGTGTGGATATTTATCTAGGAAATGATCTTGACAAAGAGAAAGGAATCCAAGGAATACAATTAAAGCGTACCAATGGAAACAGAGAAAAGAGTTCTACATAGTGAATATGGCTATAACAAACCTTCTCTGTAGCATGCTTAGCTTCCTTTTGATCTCTCTCGCAAGCTACTTTTAAGTTTTGCATATCTTGCACACATGTTTTGAGACGCTCTTCCATTTCAAGGTTCAGTTCTTTCTGAGAGGAGATCTCTTGTTTCAGATTTTCCAATTCCTCTGCCTGATCTTCAGTGAGCTTTTGTTGCTTGTTTAGCTTTGTTGTTGCAGTTTTCACCTGTTAGTAACACCATTTATAAAAAATATGAGGGAAAGGTACAAAACATTTTTAAGCCTTTGTATGTATGTATGTATAGTATAAGGTTTTACGGCGCTCGCAACTGCTAAGGTCATATGAGCGCGCGAAACACAAGTTGTTCACCTCTGCGAAGGTTCACTTCACGACTGGCTAACTAATTAAGCCTTTGACTCATAAATAACAAAGCAACAGTGTAGTGTGAAAGACGGTTGTCAAAACAAATGTGAAAATGTGATCAATAAGTAGTCAGTCACCTTTTCTGATGTGTGTGTGTGTCAGTGAGTGAGTGAGTCATTGAGTTTGTGTATGTATGTGCATCTGTGTGTGTGTGTGTGTGTGTGTGTGTGTGTGTGTGAGTGTGTGTGTGTGAGTGTGTGTGTGTGTGTGTGTGTGTGTGTGTGTGTGTGTGTGTGTGTGTGTGCGTGTGTGTGTGTGTGTTTGTGTATGTGTGTGTGTGTGTGAATGTGTTTTATCATGTGCGTGTGTGTATGCGTGCATGTGTATGTATTAATGTATCATGTATGTGTGTTGTGTGTGTGTGTGTGTGTGTGCGCGCGCGCATGCGTGCATGTGTCTGTGTGTGCCTTTGTGTGCAAGCATGCATACAAGTGTGCGTGCGTGTGAGTGTGCATTCAATATAATTTACACTACACAAACAGCCTTACCTCCTTTTCAAGGGCCTTGTTCTGCTTCATCATATCTGCAATCTTTTTGTTCTGAGACGACATTGATTTTCCCTGATTCAGCACATAAGGGGAGAGAAGAAGAAAATACAAAGTTACAATAATCTCCCTAAACAACAGGTGTGCATTTCATTCTGTTTTTGTTTTTTTAAAACATGTTCAGTCTGAAACTTAGTAGCGACATCTACAAACAAGTGTGACTTAATTCAAACAGCAATTGTAGGAAATGACAATAAAGTACAGAAGTAATAAACTTTTTGTTTTTTAAAATTAAAATTAAAAAAAAACAAAATTAGTCTTCAAAGAGTTCCTGAGACTTTCCACAAGGGGTTTCCCACTAAAAGTTCACCTGAATCATGTCAAACCACAAGTCCCCATTCTCTGACCACTGTACAGCTTCCATCACGAAACAGTCAATTACCACTTTCTCCACAGCCTATATCAGAGACAGCGGAGTTTTCTTTTCTTCTATCACGGCCTATATATACTGACCCCAACTCCTTATTGGAGCAGAGAAGCAGCTGAAGCAAACTTGCACAATCAGCTTGCCTACCTAGGACTTAGGATCAAGCAAAACGATGAAAGCGCATGTACTGCTGGGTTGAAAGCAATAACAATATCCCAAAATTTATTAGAAATTGATGGAAGCTTATGACTTACTCCATTATTAAAATATGTTCATATTACTTTTTTACTTTGTACCACCAACACAATATATACTCACAGTTTCTTTTCCCTTTTCACTCAAATCTTCGAGCTCAGAAGTCAGTTCAGTGATTTGGCGTTCTTTTTCCTCCAGCTTAATTCTGAAGCAAATTTGGTGTTCCTTAAAATGTTGTTTAGATGTAGTTAGAGTTTTACGGCACTTGCAACACAGTAAAGTTATATTAGTGTCAAAGATTAGAGGTGTTACAAGAGAGTAACAAACACAAAAAAAAGGAACAGAGATCAGGATGATAGATGTTTCATAGGAAAGAAGGAGCAAACCACACCAAAGCACCCGCTAACCACCCACTCAAAATGTTATGAACACATTTAAAATACAGGAACAGCTATATTAGTTTCTTTATGCATTATAATAATTATTCTCACTAACCATTGGCAGAATTAAATGTTTTAAGACACACAGATAGAAGTCCATTCTTTCTACAGAAATATGATAGTCATCATGAGAAAAGATTACATTGTTAAGAAGTTTAATATTTTTGCTACAAAACTCTTTGAAAGGTATTTCCAAAAGAATGATACATTTACGGGGGGGGGGGGGGGGGGGGGGGGGGAAGGGGGGCAAAGAGAGAGAGAGAGAAAAAAAAGGAGAGATGGGGAGAGAGAAAAAGAAGGAGAGATGGGGAGAGAGAAAAAGAAGGAGAGATGGGGAAAGAGAGAGAGAGAGACAGAAAGACAGAGAGAGAGAGAGAGAGAGAAAGAGAGAGAGAGAAAGAGAGAGAGAAAGAGAGAGAGTGCATGTGTGTGTGTGTGTGCGTGTGTGTGTGTGTGAGTGTGTGTGTGAGTGAACAAGACTAATCAAGACACAGAGGACATTTAAATATAGGCAAAGACTGCATGGACAAGAGCAGAGAATCAAGAGTAGCAAGAAACACAAATTGACTGAGACGTAAAAGCACTTACTTATACTCCTCAACCTCAGAAACTGTAGCTTTCAGATCATCTGCCATTGAGTTCTTGACACTGTAAAGACCCTGCATATAAATTGATTATAAGTAGCTTGACAATTGGTAGAGTCAAATGCTTATGATTCTTATTATACTGGAAAGCAAACTTTTTCTCTATACAAAAACACTATAAACCATAATCATTATGTAAGGCCTGTTTCCCGTACAACTCAAAATATCATCCTACAAAAGTATCAATATTTTGAATTAGATGAAAAACCTCCCCAAAAAGTTGGCTTTTCACTTTTCTAGCACAGAGTAAGCGCTGCTGATCTGCACTCAAGAACTTATTTACTTTACTGTTGCAACAGTACTTTGTAACTTTTAACTTGTTGTTAAGCGACAGCAATAAACATATTTTTAGGGAGAAAACAATGCATGATTGCATGACCCAAGAAGCCAACCTTTCGATAATTAAACATCTTTATTTCATAACTATGCCGAGATATAATTTATCTTTATAAAAATAATTTTAAGAATCCATTTTTATATTCATTACAGAAATGTCTTTCTTGAGAGCTGCAATCTCCTCATCCTTCAGAGCCACACATTTCTCCTGTTTCTGAAGGTCTTCTTCAAGCACAGAAATGTGCTCTTCTCTTTTTGTGTTCTGGTCCCTGTGCATGAAATAGGTCAAAACAAAAATATAACAGAAAACAATAACAGAAAATTTCCTCGGAATTGTAAAAGTATCCGGACGATTAGTGTAAATTTTCTTTTAAGGAATAAATAATGAAAATCAATCTCAAAATGACAATCCCATATGAAACATGTAAAGTGAAAAAATGTTCTAATTGATACGTTTTGTAGTCACTCACAATACAGCATTATGAAAAATAATGAAAGACAGCAAGACAAAGACTTCGTGCTATCTGAAAAACAGGAAGAACACATGTATTTCAAGATGACCGTCA
The DNA here is from genome assembly GCF_000002075.1 of Aplysia californica. Taxonomy (NCBI): domain Eukaryota; kingdom Metazoa; phylum Mollusca; class Gastropoda; order Aplysiida; family Aplysiidae; genus Aplysia; species Aplysia californica. The sequence continues at coordinate 99,457 of NW_004797975.1, forward strand.
CAGCGGAATACAGTTTTTATAAAATAACATAATGAACTAAAACAGTAGCATATCATTGCTGGTTGCTGTGGTTTTTGCCCCCCCCCCCCTATTTTTTAAACTAGAGTTTATAGATGTATAGCTCAAGGACACACCTCAGCCATTACCTTTTTAAACTCTGAGTCACAGACATTGCTTGAAATAAGGTAGGAGTCTGAGCTCACGATCCACTTGGCCACTGGAGCCTGCCTTTCTAAATAACAAAAGCGGGTGTGGCTGGAGTCACTGCCAAGATAGTTTTAGTTTTAGTGTGAGTTTTACGGCACTTGCAACACAATAAGGTCATAAAAGTGACGAAGATTAGAAGTGTTACAAGAGAGTAACAAACACAAAAAAGAAGGAAGGGAGATAAAGATGATAGTTGTTTGACGGGAAAGAAGGAGCAAACCACGTCAGAGCACCTGCCAATCATCCACACCGTCGAGATATTTTATACGTATACCAGGTAAGAGTAAAGAAGGAACCATGCAAATTAACCAATCAAATAAACAAGGCAAGCTTCCACCTGCACCAGAAAATAATATTTTTCCAATTCAAAAGAGGTGAAACAAAGTAACAAACAAACAAAAAAGGAATCAGTGTCACAAGAAATGACCATGGACACCTTTCACTGGTTAAGTGTTGCTCCAAGTTTTCAACATTACTCTGAAGATTGATGGTTTTGCTTTCTTGTTCCGACAAAAGACTTTCTAGACATTTGATCTTTTCCTGTAGCAAGAAATAAACTAGGACAGATTAATACAATATGATTCCCCCCAAAACAGCAAACAAAGCCCCAAAACATGCTCACTGTTCACTTTGATAACAAATCAATGGAGGGATACTAGCTGCAGATTAAAGACCCCTAAATAAAGTAATGTGAGTTGTAATGTATTGCCCGACATGAATGCAGTCAAGAATGGCATAAATAAGCAACAAGTACCGAAGAAAAAAAACCAGGGAGGGGATTTGCACAATATTCTCTAATGGAGAACTTTTACATAAGCTGTTTACACACATTTGGAAGAAAACTCGAAATCAGTAATGCAGGTTCAGCGTCAGTATATCAAAGTGATAACAAACCTCTTTAGCTCTTAGTTCCACTTGAAGGCTTGCAATTTCATCTATGTGCTCAACGCGCTCCAGCTCTAGAGCTGAGATCTTGCCTTGCAATGTTTCACATTCATCCTGAACAAAAAAAAAGGATTATCTTTTGAAAACTGTTGGCAACTTTTTCTTTCCAAACCATTTTCTATCACATTTTTACCAAACAATAATTTTGAGCTGTTCTAAAAGTTAAGTCATCAGAAGTTGTGTATAAGAATTCCATGCCTTTGCAGCAAATGGATAAAAATTATGCTATGGAGAAAATCTTTCTGAAATAATTCAGCGTACTGGCTTTATCTATGTCAAACAGTAGTGTCTAAACAGAGAGAAGAATTAAACCATGGGACCAAAAACAAAAAAAAAGGAAGAGAATGAAACGTTTTCAACATAGATATGAGACAAATCTCTTAAAGTCAAATTCATTATTTTCATACTTGAGTTTGGACTCGTAGCAGATTCTCTCTGTCCACTTTCTTTGTCAATATGGCAATTTCACCATTGAGTCTGTGCATCTCTTCTTTATCTTCCTGTTTTTCTGCCATCAGACAATTCTGAAATGAATGATATCAAAGATATATCACACCAAACTTAAAGAATCAACTAGAACTAAAACCGCAAAGGAGACAGTACACACAATTACATCATCCCCTGACTGCTATATTATAACAGTGCAAATTTTAGGAAGGTCAAGAGGGCCGAACAGTTTATATAAGTGCAGGCTTTCTTTCTACTGTACATTTTCTCCAGTTATGAATCACGGGCAAAAAACAAACAAAAAACTTAAATAGGCCTACACACTTGAAAAACAGTAACCTGCGGCAGCCGGAAATAAGAACTTAATATTTTGGGTATAAAGTAATATTTATAAAACATTTTCTCTATCATGCCACAAGAAATTATTTATTTTAAAAAAAAGAATGATCTTATGCCTCCTTTAAAAAAACAACAACTCAAAGGCCCTCCTCTCCCTTCCACAATTAACACTTTGCCATCACAAGGCTCATAAAGTAAAAACCCTTGCCATCAAAGGCCTTAAGGCATTTTAGGGAAAGTCCAAAGAAACTGAGTGGTAAACATCGTCGATCGGCGAGATGTGACGGTAAAGTGTTAAACCCACAAACATGAAGAAATGCACACAAAAAAATGACAGATGCAACTTACATTTTTCAAATAAAAGCACTCCCAACCTATGAAATAAGTAGTGGTTTAGGTTTAATACCCCTTTCAAATCTTTAACGTTATATTTACGGAATTCAACAACTAGCTGTGACTGGAACTAGACAAGCAAATGAAGAGCCTTTATAACTCCATTCACAATCCATATTCAAGAACTTCCCAATACGGATTTGAACCAGGGCCATTCGCACCACAGTCCAGCATGATATCAACTGAGATAACTGCTAACCTATCAAATAAAAAGGCATAGTTACCAGATGGAATTTCTGGGTGTCCAGATTCATTTCAACGTCAGTTTTTTCTAATATCAAAATATCTGAGGAAAAAAGCCAGGTTTCTTTAATACTTTTCACTAGTTAAAATGTTTTGTTTTTTTTCCATAAATAACAGTATCATAATATATAATCTACATTCATTACAACACTATAATCTAAAATATTTACACTACCGGTACCGTGACCAGCACAACAGCAAGCCTCACATGATGTCAGAATAGTAGCATTATTAGTACATTAATTGTGGATTCGAAAAAGCTGTGAAAAATTTCTTGAAGAAATATTTAAAAAACATATACAATGTGGACATGCAGCAGTATTATCTGTGGCTGGTAAATACTTTTTTCATAATTCACATAGGAAGGAATGTTTACAGATATCTAATGAGTTCATTTCAGTTAACATCTGTTTTGTGTAACATCAATTGTTTCTTTTTGTTGGGTTCAGTAAACATTTTGCAGTCACACAGCCAGCAGTATAAAATAACCTATCTGGTCTCCCAGCCAGGAGAGTGACTGCAACAAACTTCTCGGGCCTGGCACAGAACTGCGCCAGGTGACCAAAACGGATCATTTTCACCGGTGCATTATTGCGATAAGTGACTGCAAAGTGTTAAGGTTTCTTTTCATTAAAGACCTAAAAGCTGAATATCCATTCTTTCACTACAACAAACAGAAATTCACTCACCTCTTGAACTCTTAAGATTTTCAATCAAAGCTGTCATTTCCTCTAGCCTGGATTCACAACTTTTCAAACTGTTTTGAAGAAAAGCATACATAGGCCTATAAGTATGATGAAATTACAAGCAGCTCTAGAGTGTGATAATGAGCATAATGATGCAAAATGGTAACGTTAAACTCTTAAGAGGTTACACTTATCTTAAGTTGTTTATTCAGTTTAATTGCAAATGCACTATTAAGACTCACTAAAGTGAACCAACACAAACTTATTAAAATAAACTAGGGAGAGAGGAGATGGTTTCCTCTGTGGTATTCAGTCACACTGTGTTCAGACACCTATGCCAGTGATTATCACAAAAGCTGCATGCTTTCTAAAATGTTTATACATGGAACTATCAGACGTCACATTCACTTTTCAACAGTTAAATTTTCCGTCTGTTGTTGCAAATGATTGCTGAGTACGTTTGTAGAACTTAAAAGGGTGATAATGACAAAAGTCAGGGGCTGTTTAAAAAACACAAAAGAGGCTTATCTTCTACCTATTTTGATTCAACAAAACCTGAGATCAGGGATCACAATACTGCCCTAAGCTGACAAAATGCCTTTTTCTTATTTACAGCATTTTTGAGAAATCAATAATTTTTGGTTTTCTTATAATATCTGTTAAGCATAGGGAATGGCATTCTCTTCAGGGTGTGAGATCAACCAATGGTGTACTGCGCAAAATAGTTTAGATATTATATGAAACAAAAAATTGTTGATTTCTCAAAACAACTGAGAATAAGAAAAAGGCATTTTGTCAGCATAGGGCACAATAGTGACATCAGACTGTACCTCCTCTTTTCCTCTTCAAGCTGTTCTTTGGTTGTAGTCACTTCCTCTGAAGCTTTGAGAAGTTGTTCCTGTAGCTGTGTTTTAGTTTCAGTCATTCCTAAAGCCATTACATCTTTGGCTGTTTGTAAAGAAGTAAGATCTTGCTCTAGTTTCTTCACAGCTTTTTCCATTTTAGAGCTCTCTTCCTATGAGCAAATAGATACAATAAATGTAGCAACTCTTTGAAACTCTTAAACACAGACAAACACATCATCATTGCCAACATATTAGTTTGAGACGTTCATTAGATTTGGAAGTAAAACCCCAGAAGAAATCAGCACATTGAGTATTCAGATAAGGCTCCTTTGCAGGAAACCTTAAATCACGGAAAAAAATGTTTAAATTGTTGGTGCCGAAAAAAACCATTTGAAGATAACTCCTTTCTCAAGTTTGATTTTGAAATCAGTATGTCGTAATAGATTAACATGTTTTCAAATTTAAGTGAGGAGCAGGATTACCTACATGTTGATGGGCGTTAGTGTTCGGACCAATTTAAAGGACTAAAAATTACTTAAGCCCATCTGCTTTGGTAGACAAGAAAAAAATTGAGACAAAAACTACAAGTACAAGGGAATCGTAAAAATAAGTTAAAAAAACCAAACGTGTCTTCTGATGGTTCATTATCTCCACCGGTACTTTGAGGCAACTTCAGTACGCTTATAATATGGTCCATTTCTAATCTATAGTAAAGTGAACCCGGAAAGAAGCTCACTAAATTTTTATTAACAAGAGCACAGAAAATAAAGTATAAAAAACTTCACTATTCTAATATCCTGTAGTATTATCATGAGATGAAAAGAAGAGTATCAAACCTGAAGACTACTAATGTGAAGGGAAGAAGTCTTGAGCTCTTCCTCCTTGTTCTCCAGTTGACCAGACAAAAAGGTTACTTGTGCTTGTAACTCATCTGAAATACTCAGAGGCACAGTGTGATTTTAATGAGACTATAGCCTAAAATGAGCCGTCAAAACAGTAAACCTTGATATGACAATGATATAAAAACAGTTTTAAAGCTATTACATGTACCAGGATTTATATCAGAGCAGAGCATTAGGAACATGTGGAACATAATTTCTATGAAAAGAGAAATGTAATTGTATAAGTTTTGTTATTGTACCCTCATCGACGCTATTTTGATCATTTAGACCGCGAGAAGTTTTCACCATGCCTACAAGTTCCTATACAGCAAGAAACAATGGCAGTGGTGTGCACGCTATGGGGAAGAAGATAGGGAGGTAGAGAGCTATACAAAGAGGTTAAATGTAACTGATGTTTTAGACCACTATGTTTTGTGTTTGAGAGGCAAAACTCCACTTCAAGCTGATGGAAAAATTAAGTTGTAGTTTTAGATATTCAAAGTGAGTTAACATCCCTTGAGATAAATTTACTTGATTGTTTATAAAAGATATTAATCAAAACTTACCAACAGACTTTCCCATATCCTGCAAATCATTTTCTTTTTTCTGAAGAGTGGAACCTAAGTTTGCTACTTCGATTCTTTGTTGATCTATCTCATCTCGTAGCAGCTTAATCTGAAAAAATGCCTTCTCTTGTAATGTTTCAGGAACAAAAGGCATAAAACTGGAGTTGCTTTAAAAACAAACTTTGCACTAAAAATTTCAAATAAATTTAGGCACAAGTGATGACTTTATGAGTCTCATTATTCATTAGAAATATTATTTATTCTTGACATTAATTGATTCTTTGATGTCAGCAACTTTTAATACAACTTTGGTAAATAGAAAACTGAAAAAAATTTGATAAATAAAATTGCACACATAGAAAAAGTTACATAAAAAGATTGTTTGATTGTTTTAGTAGAGGTTTTACGACGCTCGCAACTGCATAAGATAAAAAGATTGGCTTTCACAATTTTCTAACATTGGTCAAACAAAACTGCATGAAAATTTGCTACCAAAATATGTCTTCGAACAATGTAAGTCTTTAAATAGACTACTGCAACTGAACATTTAAAAAATACCAATGTTTATGTTACACAATCAGGATCTCTACACAAACACACCTACCTCATCTTCACTTGCATCCATTCTCACTTTCATAGCCTTTTCTTTCTGTTCTTGATCATTTCTTTCAACAGACACTGATATAAGAGAGAAAATAAACATTTTAGAAGGAAAGTATGAACAAGGAATAGGGACAGTGTAGTAGGTGTGTGTGTGTGTGTGTGTGTGTGTGTGTGTGTGTGTGTATA
>NW_004797975.1:106760-111086 GCF_000002075.1 Aplysia californica
AAAAATGTAAAATAATTTTTTTTAAAGAAAAAAGGGAAAACATGAGGATCAAGACTTTTAACATTACTAGATTCACTTTACAATGGAAAAGCTCAGGTTTGAACACAAGATCATATGAAAAACATTTGTTGCATTAACATGAAAGCTAATTAATTGTTGGTCTGACATGGTCACATACATGTATGCACGCTTCCAGTCAACAATTAATACCACAAGCTGGAGATCATCACAAGGAAACAGGATAGGGAGCACACAAGCATCCAAATAGTATAGCAGTGGCAGTATCAGCAGCAGCTGTGCCCTTTGGGAGACTGAAGTGTGCTGATATGCTACACTCAGGAGAAATAATAAGAGTTAAGCTGGTGGAGATATTTGGTCGCTTTTAAGGACAAACGGACTAACCCAGATTTCAGGGCTTTCCAGAAATCTTGACCTACAGCAAAAGTGGGCATTGCCCTGCCTGCAGGAGAAGTTTGGTTTCATTAGTGTGTTTTGTGTGGTAATAGAGAAAACTCGCCTTGTATTTTAAAGAAACTGAACAAGGGTCCAAAAACTTTACCTGTGATTTTCTCAAAACGGGATAGCCCCCTTGTGCTTAAAAGCGACCATTTGTAGCGGCAAAAGTAAAATATAGCCCCCTCCCTCCATTTTAAACTGCTTCAGCCGGTGCTGAACATTTGGGGTCACCATGGAGGTCCCAGTAGGGTTGTCTATAGATAACAGCAAGCTGTGATCGCAGTGATGTTCAAAGACATATGTTTTACTTTACTGTACTTTACTGAGTTTACCTAAGAACAAAATAAAAATGAATTGAAGAATGTACAAAATACCTTTAGTCTTCATCTTCTTTTCATTCTCAATGGCTGTCAGTTGTAGTTTCTTGAATTTGAAAGTCAGATCCTGTGGTCAATGTTGAAAAACGTAATTTCTATGCATAATTGGCATAATAGGCAAGTCAGCATTTTGTCTACTCAATACACAAGTGCACATAAGCCTGATGACTGAGCTATTGAACAACTACACACTTCAATGTTTAGTAAATAAATTAAATGATTAGTTTTTAAGGTAAAAGTCAAACGTTCAGGGATTTATCATTTCTCACTTGTTTATAAAAACCATACTATATCTCGTATGTAAATGAAGCACAATCTCAATTAAGCTCCCCTTCAAATGCACAATAAAGAGAATAAAATTTTTAAATCATGAACAGTCTACTATTCCATAAAATTTTGCGCCACCATATAGGCTATCAACTACTGGATCTACCTCAATGTGTTGCATGTTTTCTTTTCCAACGTACTTCAGCTCTGTTTTCTCAGTTTCACCTGCAGCAAGAAAAGCAGAAAGTATCAACTATATTGAAAAGCCACAGCAAATTATAGTTCTAATGTCAGTTGCCCTCATTGCATATTGAGACGATAATCATAATCTGCTTGCATTCCTCAGTCTTCAAAATTGACACAATGGGGGGAGGGGGGGGGGGGGGTGCGCAGATTATACTATATTCTTCATTGTCAGAAGCAGGAAGAAAAAGTTAATAAAGAAAGTTCACTAAATCATAAACATTCTAAAGTATCATTAGCTTCACAAAAATAAAACTGAAAAAGGTATTTCACATTTCAAAAGTCGCTCTTCAGTCTTAGAAGCATGAGACTTCAGCAAACAGCACATCTCCCTTGTGGAATTGATTCTGAAATATGAAAAAAACCAACCAAACTTTAAATAGAAAAGAAATATCCACCAAAAGACAGTTTTCACGAGCACTGGGTTACATTATACATCTTTAACACAAAGAGAAAGTCTCATTTTGTCAAAGAATAAAAATTAAAGTTATTAATCGAAACCCTTCCGTAACGGAAAGGATTCAAACTGAAATTCAGGAAGTGCAGTGCAATACTTCAGTTGTTTCAGGACACCTTTAATCAATTCATTATGCAGATACCGCAAAGACATTTGTATTTTAAGCAGGACATAACAATCATATGCGCTAAAAGGTGAGGCACTATAGTAGTGAACTGAATTGGAACGATGGAAATTGTGTTGCAACGAATGAACAAATGGAAACTTGATCTGCACATATGTTATTAAAAATACACATAAACTGCAATTCAAGCGGGAACATGACTGTAAGAAGTAACAGAGACCTTTTCTTAACCGTCTTCATTTCTCTCAGTGAAATAAATACCTTATGTAGTAATCTAATTCTCTCACACAATGAATTTATTTTGTGGCGACAGAAAAATATAAGACATTAAATTGATAAACATCTGTCTTTCAAAAGTATAAATAACAGGATGAACAACTTTGAAAAAAAAAGTAGATTAAAGTACTGGTAAGCATTACAGCATTAATTCACAAACCGTCTAATAACTTCCTCTCTGTTGGTTATTTCTTCTTGTAACTTAGCACTTGTCTTTTCATTGTCCAACTGAAAAAAAAGTAACACTGGCTTTTAAGTTTTATTTTTTAAAAACAAGAAAAAAAACTTCATATTGCTTGAAAACAATCTAAAAAGTAAGCAATATGTCTTTACAAGGTCAATAGAAATTTCAGTAAACATACAAAAAATAACTACACCTATAAGCAACTTCAGAAAGTTTACACCCCTCGCCTAGGAAAGAACTGTAGGTCACAGAAATCATACCAAGAGAATAATAAAACTATCTCTTACAACAATATTTCATGTCTGCAAAGAAAAAAATATGACTACAATAAAATCTCACCTGCAGCTCAAGAAGAGACTTTTTCATTTTTTCAATCCTCACATACGCCTCATTCAATTTCTTCTCCTGATAGAGGACAAAACAAATTCATAAAAACAACTTCATATTTCTAAGAGCATGCTAAGCTCAAACTATTGCGAGCAGTAGACAGTTTGTGATTAAAAACAAATGTTGGGAGAGTAAAATAATAATCAAAAGTAATACCCTGCAAAACTTTTATCAACATACACATAACAATGGACTTAATCAGTGATCTAAAAGCAGGACTGCTAAACCAGTGAGCATTTAGTTGATTGTTGGGATGGAGTACAGGCCACGAGAGCAGACATAATCATAATGTGAGCACATTCAAAGAGAGTTGTTATCTTGCCATTACTATACTGCTGTCATTGTTATAGAAGTACTACTTGTCTACATGATGTATATACATGGCTGATTGTTGTTATCCTGTTGTTGGATGTGACACAATAAAAGCAACCTTCCAATCAGAAAACAAGGGCCTCCCAGCTTCATTCCAAATGTTTTTGTTGCCTCAACATTTCCATATTTTTCGGTAGCATTTCGACTCTTTAAAAGAATGTTTATTAATTTTGTTGTTACAGAAAAAAGTAACATTACACAGCAGCTTTACTGGAAGCTTACTCAAAAATGAAGAAAAAAACAAAACAACCCCCCCCCCCCTTCCTCCCAGCAAAACACAACTTCATTTCTATAGAGAAAATTAATATACCTTATCTCTCAGATCCAGTTCTGTCTGCATTTTCCACTTTCGGATCTTGTCTGCCTCTTGGTGTAATTTGGCATGGAGAGAGGTCAAATGTTCACTGTCTTGTTGCTGGTAGGCTTGGGTGAATTTTTGAGACATTGAGAAGGTGTTCATCTGGCCTGGATAATCTACAGTTTAGGGAAACTGCATGTTAAACATTGGATAACGGAAATTAGCACATCATCATAGCATAGTTTACGGCTTTCAAAAGCAGTTCATTTTTTAATCTCATTTGCATTGTGACTGTTACACTTGCAAAAAAGCAAGTTTTATTTACAGAGGCAAGTGCAGTGGCTAGTTAAATAACAGTGAAATTTTCTTTTTCTTTCGTGTGTGAAAAAAACAAACGTGCAGTACTACATTTTCATCCTTTTCAAAGGGAAAATTAATATTTTGAAATGACTTCTCCAACAGAATCCGGAAAGAAACTGTAACTAATTGGACATTTTTAATGCTTTCTATTCTCAAATTACTTTCACCATCATACTCAGGTAGATTGTGAGAGCCGTTTTTGAGTTTCAAGAAAAAGAAAAACCGACAGTATGCATTAAGACAAGGAAAAGAGTATTTTCTAAGTATTGAAGATAAAAAAGAATTAATTAAGTGGTAGAGACCCAACTACTAGTGGTAGAGGCACAGGCTGGTCATTACCCTGAAACATTAAACTGAAACTTCAAAGCACTGAAGTACAAGCACAGCTTTGTAATCTCCAAAACTGGTGAATGTTTCAAAGGAACAAGGATAAAAATTGTTGACCATATCTGCCAGTGCTGAGCCAGATCTGTCTGAGAGGCAAATAGACACAAGATACTCATGGAAACAAAAGAAACGTGTCGG
>NW_004797975.1:111711-123396 GCF_000002075.1 Aplysia californica
GAGAGAGAGAGACAGAGAGAGAGAGAGAGTGGAGAGGGAGAGGTGAGAGAAAGAGAGAGAAAGAGGAAAGGGAGAGTGAGAGAAAGAGAGAGATGAATGTGTACACGACACAAAGGGAATGATTTAGACTTAGAAAAAATTAATAGGATAATAGTTGGCGTGCTCAGGTGTGCTCTTGCGTGCAGGCATGAGTAGGCCTACATTATGGAGTTTTGCGAGCTAAAATAAATGTAATTCACCATCAACAATAAAAAATAATATAAAACTTACAGGCATTACAAGTCTTTCCTTGCTCTGCGTGTTTTTTGCTGTCCAAATGCTGTGAGGAGAAAAGAAAGGAACACAATAGATTCATTGAGATACAGTAACCTATTAATAATATTATGTAGGCTTATCTTTAAACATCTGATGATGACATTGATGATATACAGACAAACAAAAATAAATAATCAATACAATCGTTAAGCACTTCAACTTGAGCGCTGTAACTTTAGATAAAGAGGTCTGGGACCCAAGGGAGTAATCAACTTAGATCTAACCTGACATATTAAATAATCAAGCCACTTCAACACAAGGGGAGTAGAGTAGAAAGTACAAAGTACATGTACAAAAATAGCTTATGGCTTCTCAGACCTCAAGCGACGGGCAGTAGTGTGCACTGTGCACTAGGCCTGTGAAGTAGGCCTGGGCAATGGGCTGGGCATTATTCGTTAAAAAAAACCCCGAATAACTAGGTACCTGTTTCTCTAAAAATCCGAATAACCGAATAAATAATAGTTTTTGGTTTGGGGGGGGGTATTGTTGGATTTCCCCTACGGGTTCACCCACTGCCCTTACTATGTTTCCAAGCTATCACTTTTGCAACCTCCCTTTTAAAACGGATTTTTTTCTTTATTTCAATATGCAGTGTCATGTTTCTGCTTCAACCAATTGATATTTTCCTTTCCAAACAAAACTACATCAACTATCAAAGCTATTTAACCTAAATTCTGATTGCAGGAAATATAATCTAGATCTAGTTCTTGTAGTCATTTTATTTTAGTCTGAAGTGGCAAACGTGATCTATGAAGATCAAGAGAGGAAAAAATCATTTCTGGAAAATATTCACTACAGTGAGCATGAAACTGAATTTGGCACTGCTGTGTGTGTTTGGGGGGGGCTTAAAATTGGTAATAAAGAAATATTTTTTAGATAATAAGAAAAATCGATGTTATTGTACTGAGTTACAAGGGTTGATATCAATTATAATAGTCACTCTGTTGCGACATAACAAGAGGGTCCACAGCCACTCCTCTCTTTGAGCCAGTTTAAAAAAAGTGTCCTCAAAATTCGGTGGCGGCATCTTCGCAAATGCGCACCCTTTGCGAACAGAGTTACCCTACTTGTGTTTTTAAAAATCAAAGTGAAACCAGAGAGGCTGGTCCGACGTAATCGGTTACTGATAAGATTCACATTTCACATCTCAGCACAGACGCAGGACATGAGTTCAATTACATTTCCAAGAAACAGGGTTTTGTGATTGCGCTTCCACTGCTATCCGCACCCCCCAACCTTGTTGACTTCTCAGTACTGTACAATGTGTGCTATGTCTTCAATTCTAATTTCCACCAAAGTAAGTATGGCATATATTGTACAAACTACAATTTTAAGGTATTCCTTTGCTTGCTAATTCCTGCACAATCAGTTCTAAAAAAAGTAGATTTTTAAGAGCTGGCACTTGAAAACATGCATTTCCAAGAAAGAGACTTATATAGTTTACAATGTAGGACTTTTTCTTTGATTATTAAGGGCTGGTTGGGCACCTGGGGTCTTTTTTGGCTATTACAAGGCCTAGATTCAGTGCCCATATTTGCTGTGGGATATATATCGTGTGTTATTGGGGATTTGAAATCAATAGTTCAAAAAGTATATTATTGTGAATCAGTTGCTATGGAAACGGCGGCCATATTGGATTTTGTATACCTTTTTCAGTCCCATTGTATTCCCTTATTTATCAACTGATTCACTTAAAATTTGGCATGCCAACAGTAAATAGGTCGTTCTGAAATTCGGCTTCTTGAATTTTTTATATGCTTTGATTTTTATTTTATGACACTTACTATTTGGGTTGTTACAAAAAAAAGGGAAAAAAATGGAAAATCCATGCTTTCTAAGCCCATAAATCTTTACTAATCCATTAATCAAAAATTCAACAAGCCCAAATTTAGAACTGGGTGTTGTCGGTATTCTGTGAAAGTTGCTTTGAAATTGAACAAGAAACAGAGCAGAAAAATGGGATAATGTGTGAAAAAATGGAATTGTGAGAAAACAGCCGATAAAGGTAAGAAAAGGTTGGAAAACATGTGCTTTCGCAGAAAGACCTGAATAAAAAACACAGCTTTAGGGTGTAGCAAAGTTTACGTACGTTTCTGGATATTGTTCAGGAAATGTCCAGGTGCTGTAATATGTAATTACCCCAATTTGCATAATTTGACCCCAAAAAACGATTTCTAGGTGCCCCACCAGCTCTTAAGCACGAACACTCAGTTTTCAATGTAGATTTTTAAGAGCTGGTAATTTAGTTTTTTTAGTTTAATATGGGGTTTTACGGTGCTCGCAACTGCATAAGGTCATGAGCGCGCGAAACACAAGTTAGTTCTATTCGCAACAGTTCACTGTATGGCTGGGCTCGGGTCAGTAGTTAGATCTTAATATGTTAAAATATTTAAAATTCGGTGTAAATATATTTCCAATCTAATAAAACAACTTTCCTAAATAACATAAAAATTTTAAATAATTTAATTTCACTCTATAATTTCCTATAAAGGCCAACGGCCTTCATAAAATCTAAAATTCTGTTGGGAACAACGACGGAAAAAATGTCTTGCAATTTTGTGCATTTAAAGTATTTCATTCGGGTCTCTCTGAAGTCTAGAAACCCGGTTAAAATGCGTCTAATGCCACTACTAATGGTAAAATCTGTGTCGCATCCGACATAAAACGGCTTCTCTTCTCCTTTGAGGAGGTATTTGTGTGTTTGGGCCGTGTGTCTGATGCGTAATCGAGTACTTTAGCTATGTGTTTCTGAAGGTTACAAAACCTGTTAGTGTGATGGAGGCATGCTCCCTTCACTGATCACACCTTTCCTAAGTTGCAGTGATTTTCGGAACAATGAAAGTAGGCCCTATTTACATTGATGTTTCATGGTCAGTATTAAGAAAATATCATAATAATTTTAATTATACATGTGATAATGGTGCTGTGGAATGCAAAGACTATAATTTAAAAAACTGTCTGAGCAGAATCTATCTGTAACCCCTCTTGATAAATAACTATAAATTATAAATAATATTAAACCCAAACAAAGTGGGGACCCATCCAGTGTGTAAGTGGAATTAAACCCTTGTTCTCTTTAAAAAATCCAACCCTTCTTTTAAAGAAATGTGTATTATGAGGCTCCCTGAAACGAATACATCATGTAATAACAATAAAGATCACTTCTATAGCGCCCATACTCCCTGGTGGCTGTGGGAGCTTCACTTTAAAATAAGATTTAAATCAACATTTCAGGCTTACTTCAACATACAATTCTTTCAAATACATAATAATAATAATAATATGCACACACAATCTGATGCACAGCACATTCACAAAAATATAATCACTGTGGCTATTGATCACACTTGCTGTTGGAAGAGCAAATAAATTTAGTTAGTAAAATGAGAAGTAAATAAATGTGAACAGATTTAAATGCGGTCAAAGTAGGCGCCTCTCGCCTCTCTTTTAAATGCACTGGGCGGAAATTCCACATTGATCGAGGGAGCAGACTTCTCATTCCAGATTAATAAATGACTAAAGAAGGTCAGCCCTTGCATCACAAATGAAAATGTGAGATCTTACTATCGACCAAGAAAATAGGACAAAAGCACAGGCTGGCACAGAAAAGCGATCCCTTTAACTTTAGTCCTATCCATATTATGTTCCCATCCTTACCCTTTAAACACAAAATGGAAGCAATGGAAGCTGTCCAAAGGAAAACTGTGTAAGGCAAAATCTTATTTTTATTTTTCCCTTGCTATTCTATTCTGCATTAATTAAATAGGTTTCACTGTATTGTTTTGAGAATAGGGAATTGATGGCCAGAAGAAAGTGAGCTTGCATTAGATAAAAAGGTGTTAATACCTCCTCTCTTATGCACACCATAAAATAGATGATGTAAATACAGAGGTCTCAGCCTAAGTTAATATAGTATATGTTTACCTCTTGATGAAATACTTTCGAATTAGACTGAAAGCGCAAGGTATGCTGGGAAGCCATTTTTTAAATCTGTGGAGTATAAAAAATATCCTCATTAACTCATGATGTAATGTTAGAATATTGCTCAACTACACCACTGTGAATAAAGCTCATGCACCAAAGATATCCTTATAATCTCAAAACAAATACATGTCATTCATTACCGTTCACTTCATTTTCTTAATTTGCAATTTTACTCATTATCAGCACCATAATTCTTCAATGTCTGTACAAAAGGTTGCAGTTGTACAAGTACTATTCTATACATGCAGCCAGGGGCGGACTGGCCTATGGGCATTTAGGCAATGCCCCCTGGGCCGGTGCCGAAAGGACAAAGTGGGCCGGTGCCGAAGGGAAAAAGTTGGCCGGTTCTAAAAGGACAAAGTGGGCCGCTTGGTTAAAAAAAATTGTCTTCAGATTGCTGTGTTTATAAGACCAGTGGATCTACTCCTTTTTCTTCCTTTGTAGGCCCTAATGGATAAGTGGTAATGGATACGTCAAACCACAAAAGAAGAAAAGGGGGTGCGGAGAAGGAACGTGATCGAAAGAAAAACAAACTGTCTGAAAGTGCATCAAAATGCCGAAATATTTTGCATCTGTTCAAAAGCGCTGATGCAAAGGGACCTGAAATCTGTGAAAATGTGGCCGAAGGCAGTATACTGGCACTGGCAGCTGGACCTTCAGCAGTTGAAACAACGGATTTTGACCAAGTGGATGAAGGTAATGGATTGGCAGCTGCTGCTGATCTATCAGCAGGTGAAGCAACTGAACTTGACGAGGTGGACAAAAGCGGTGAATTAATTAGTTGCTGGACCATCATCGGGTGAAATGAGAGAAATTAAACCAACAAGTGAAAGGGAAGCTTTATCCCTGGCTAGAACAGAACAGACTGCACATACTCAACTTGAAGATTTCAGGACTGACTACTTTAAGAAACCATGCACAGAAGAAGAAAGGTTGTTGTTTTGGAATCATCATCCATGTCAGAAAACATATAATTGAGTGGTGCAAGGATGTTTTATTCATGAAGACAGATGGTGGCAGTCTTACAACAAACACTCCCATGCACTTCACTGTTCTGTCTGCTTGGTGTTTTCTGCCACTTCAGACACACCCGTATTTTTTGAGGGGATAAAAGACTGGCGGCGCGTATATTCTCGAATGGAACAGCATGAACGTTCGTCTTTGCATCTGCACTGCTCAACAGCATATCTGGTTGATAAAAGACAATCAAGCATTTCTCAGGCGTTGGCGAAGGACTACAGTGATGAAGTCAGAAAGAAACGGCAAGTGATGAACCGAGTTGTGGATGTAGTTAAACTCATAGGCAAGAGGGGACTAAGCTACAGAGGAAGTACGGAAGAGGCAGCCTACACTTTGGACAACGCAGAAATTGACCATGGTATTTTCCTGGAAATTGTTGAGTTGCTACGCAAATATGATTCATGCACAGGTGATCACCTCTCTCGCGTAGTCCATAGCAGCAAGACAAAAAATGAGAAGGCAAACAGTTCCAAAGGCAGAGGCTCATTTGTTACTTTTTGTCCAAAACTACTGTGAATTCTATCATCACTGTTATTCGGGATAAGATCCGTTACTTCATTTTGGAAGAAATAGCAGACATGTTTGCTGTGGAAATTGACACAACGCAGGACATAACAACTCAGGGTCAGTGCTGTATTGTCGTTCGGTATGTGAATAAAACTGGCAACATCCAATAAAGACTGGTGAGCATTGTGAAGTGTGAAGAAACTGCCGGCGAACCTTTTGTGCAGATTGTTTCAGAAGTTATGCAAAGGTTGAATCTTGACCTCAAACAATGAGTTGGGAACGCAAATGACTGTGCAGCAAACATTCAGGGACACTATAGAGGTTTCAGTACTCTGCTTTAAAACAAAGCTCCAATGCAGATCCATGTTTGGTGCCACGCTCATGTATTGAATCTTGTTGTTTCGGAGGTCACAAGTGCTGTAGTGAACAGTGCATGGCTATTTACATTGATGGACGACACTGCGGTGTTCTTTCGGGAGTCTTGTCAGTGGATGTACATCTGGAGCAGGCACTCGACAACTATGAAGCGTTTGTGAATCATTGGTGAGACCAGATGCTGGTCAAAAGATGCTGCCTTAAGGAAGGTGTTTGGTTCTTTCAACAATCCATCCGAAGCTCTGTTTGTTGAAGTGATCACCAGCCTCAACGTTATAAGTGTTGCTGACAACACCCAAGCAGTCGTAAAAGCTAAAGTAAGAGGATACATTGATGCTCTACTCAAGCTTGAAACAATTCTCACAGCGCAAGTGTATCTGCAAATATTTTCACGCACTTCAGCCCTTTTTAAGTATCTACAAACCGTGCAATTGGACCTTTTGACGGAATACAAGATGGTGGCGGAGTTGCTGTCAAACATGCCGGCCCTCAGGGCGGACTTCGAAGCTTTTAAAAATGCAGCTGCAAAGTTTGTTCAGTGGCTGAATGATGCACAGGAGGAGAGCGGGTCAGATTCGTTCGCGGAAGAGTCGCTTCCCTTGAAACGGCAAAGACAACGCAGACGAATGGATGGTGAATTGTGTACAGACGAAGCTACATCAACAGCTGACCCCATTAAGAAATATCGTATTGAAGTGTACAATCGAATTGTAGACACCCTTGTTAACAGCACTGAACAAAGATTTAAAGGATCTGCAGCGCCTAGATTGTTTGCTGACCTGTCCCTTCTTCATCCAAGAAACTTTGGTGAAGTCCTATCAGAGGCTATGGAAGAGCTGCAAAAGTATTTACTGAGATTTGACATTAGCGTCACCACAGAAGGATTGCAAACAGAATTGCAAAGCCTTGGAGAACGATGGAAATACCTGAAGCAGTCAGTTGAAGACCACTATGAGGTGAAACAGCGATATTGATTGACTGTGAATCAGAACTGAGCAGACAAAATGTTTCAAGTTCCACTGTTACATGTATCTCATGCAAAGCTTGCCCTCCCTGCTATTACAAGGTGCTACTCAAGTTGGACCTCTTCACCGCTGCTTACAAAGACATTGGGGTTGCTTACAAGCCACTACTAATCCTGCCTATGTCGCAGGTTGCATGCGTACGGTCGTTTTCTGCCCTGAACAAAATCAAAATCCGTCTCCGAAACACGATGACACCTGAACATCTTGAGGCATTTATGCTGATGTCAGTGGAAAAGGAGATCTTGACCAAACAGAACAAAAAAGACATATAATTGTTGTTGTGGCCGTCAAAAGCAAATAACTTCGCAGACATCAACTCTCTTAGGTATGCTCTGGGCTGAGTTCTTGTGCTAATGTTGTTTTGATTTGGTTGTACGACATGTATGATATAATATATTAAAAAGCTGCTTATCACACACATACACACACACACACACACACACACACACACACACACACACACACACACACATACACACATACACACACAAATATGCGCGCACACATACAAACACACAATAATACAACATGGGTGTTTTCGTCAGTTTCTGTGCTCTAACTAGTAACATATAATAATAGCAAGGAGGCTTAGAAACTTGCTGGCTTTGCGTGTTTTACTAGGCCTTAGTGGGCCGGTATGGATGACAAATGCCCGGGCCGGTTTTAAGACCCAGTCCGCCCCTGCATGCACCTATTTAATTGTGTTATTCTTTGTCTAATGACGGTTTTCAGCTGAATGATGAAAGTCCGAAAAATCTTCCTCCTGCATGATTCTGCTAGCAGAAGAAAACCTGTAGTCAATTTCGAAATGTTTTCAAACACATAGGAATAATAACGTATAGATGTAGTAATAAAATGTGTGTGTGTTTGTGTGTGTGTGTGTGTGTGTGTGTGTGAGAGAGAGAGAGAGAGAGAGAGAGAGAGAGAGAGAGAGAGAGAGAGAGAGTGGCTCAAGAAAATTCAAAGGAAGGTATCTAGATCTAGATCTAGTAGTAGCCTAAACGGAGAATTTGGGAAGCCCTGGTAAACAAATAAATCAAAATGAAAGTGAAAGGAATGCCTAACAAATTTGTTCCCAAAAATGATAAATTGCCATAAAAAAACAAAACAACAACATACAAACTTTAGATTTATTTATAGAATCTAGTCATAAATAGGCCTATGTAGTAATTTTCATAGTTCTTAGCTTTGTTATGTCCCTTTCAATAACAGTAATTTTGTCATTTTATTATTTTGACGAACACTTCCAGTGGGGCTTAAAAGTCTTGACCGAAAGTGAGAGCAGGACTCTGTCTGATATGGCGAGTTGATCTAGACTCTAGAAATCTAGAGATCTACGTTGTTTCGTGTGCCTATTCGTAAATCTTCAAACACAGAGATAAAGTCTTGTCACAATAGAAGCTTCTGTCCCTGATTTAAATTTAAAGCAAAGAAGGCCTTGGCTAACCTCAGCGAAAACGGGAAAGATCTTGTGATCACTTATCAAGGCTTTTCATGGTTCCCATCCAACTTGAAATTTTGTAGTCTGCTACTTTTACTGCGCTACTAGTATGTCTTATTTTGATATGATAAAAAGATATCAAAGTTACAAAAATGACTGAGGGAATATTTGTTTTCAATTAGCAAAACTGAAACAAAAAATAACTTTTAATATAGATTTCTTAAGCATTATAGATAAATATTTATATTGTTCTCCTGTTTTTCGAGGTAGGATCAGCATTGAATTATCTGCTGAACACTTTGTCGTCAAAATGGCAGCTTCCATGTCCACACAACCGCCAGATATAGATTGGTTATATCCCGATTTGTTGTCCAGAGATGGATTGATCTACACACTGAAACAGGTTGGTAATCCATCAGCAGGGTTATTTTCTTATGCAACAAAATATTTAACTCTGATTGTCTGGATGTAGATCTAGAGATCTAGATCTAGATCTAGAGATCTAGAATCTAGAAATCTAACTTTGAAAGTGATTTTCTTGTTCTTCTAACTCTTAAATTAAGACTAACAGGCGAGTCTTTTGCCGACTTTTGGCTATTATTCTCACCCGGTGCGCGTTCACCGTTATAGCCTAGATCTAGGCCAACAAATTTTGCGTTCACCCTAAACCACAGAATTCTACACTGTGATAACAGAAAAATTGTAGAATTCTGTGCCGTGAACAAACGTTCCATTACAACTACTGTAACTGTACTGTAGCCTACTAAAAAAAGCGTACAATATTGGGCGCTTTTTTGGTAGATTTCTAGATCCCACCCCGCAATTGTTATTCACGGGTTTTGGCCCCAAGAGTAGGGGGGTTTCAGGGGGGCTTGCCCCCCTGACCTAACAAAAATAGGAAGGGGGGTTTCAGGGGGGCATGCCCCCCTGAATTTTACTACAATTTATTAATGTTTTGCTGTTGTTAGGTTTGATATCTTAGTTCACCGCGAATCAAACGTATAGATCTAAAATCTAGATGTAGGTCAGGCTCAAATAAGGGGGGTGGGAACTACCGAAAAAGCACCCAATTTTGTCTGTGGGCAGTAGAGAGAGAGAGAGAGAGAGGAGTAGCGCGAGAACTTCCGGGCAAAACAAAATGGCGACCCGCGTAGTTCGGCTCGATTCGAAAAGTTAAATAGCCGTAGCATCTTTGTAGACAACCAAATTAATTTACTTTTGTGTTTTAACATCATTTTTTAACTTTGTTTTGGTCAATTTGATCGTCCACACCGATAGACAGTATTCAGAAAGAGACAGAGAGAGAGAGAAGAGGGGAGGAGTAGATCTTGCAAGAACTTCCGGGCGGGTGAGAATAGCCACTTCCTCTTCTAAAATATAAAAAAAAGCGAAGTGGCTATTCATACGGTAGCATCGAGGCATGTGTACAGCCCTCCACTTCACATAGGGGAGGACTTCCGTAACAAGCGACCACTATGAGACAGAGCAGAATTGAGGGCTTGGGGTAGGGTTAGGTCTAGGCCTCTTCTTATTGTGTTTGATGGGGGGGGTCGCTCGTTATGGAAGTCCTTCCTCACATAGATCTAGTAAGCTAGGCTTTGTAGGTGGCACATAAATAAACTAATAGTAATAAACTATCAAACTGGACACTATGTAAAGTGGACAAACTTAAACCCTAGAAGCGCGCAGGCCTTTAATAAAGGAAAGTGCCTATTTGCAACGCGGCGTTGCGATTAGTGCCAGTGCTAAGTGCTAAGTTAAATAAAACGCTGTGTTGGGATTAGCGCCAGTGCTAAATAAAACGCTGTGTCGCCGTGTGTAAAATATCAAGCTTAATCTGCACATCGTTATCGGAAGTTCTGATGGCCGAAGTGACAGCATATCTGCGCTTGAAGTCAAACCATTATTTTTTTAGCGTGGGTTCGATCCCGGTCCTGGACGGTTTTTTGTTGTTGTTGTTCTCTTCTCGACTGACCTACAAATTGTTCCCATAATTATATCTTGTTGCTTTGTAGTTTTTTTTATGTAGTGATGAAGCATGCACATTTTGGTTTTGTCCCCAAGAGGAGCTCTATACAAAGTAGGCCTTAGTATAGCCTCTTTACTTTTCCTTTTACCAATTTAGGCCTGGTTAAAGTTCAGTAGTGGCTTTCCTTGGTCTGTGAGTCTATTTTTTAAAATAAAATTTTAGGCTCAGGAGAAGGGGAAAAAAAACCCTTTCGTGACCGGGATTCGATGCCACGCTTGGAAGCACTAAACTTTAGACTTACAGAACGTAGACAGCAGACAGCTTGAATACGTTCTCTAGGCCTAACTTAAAGTTCAAGTTGCACCATCTTGTTATTGTTATCCAAGCGTCTTTCGACTTAAGCTTGCTCAAACTCTAACTCAGATGATTATGATTATGAGAGAGATGAACAAAACGTCTACTTTTGTGCAAACAATGTCAGAAACAATTGTTCGATCTAATCTAGATCTAGATTTTTCTAGATCTAGATCTACCCAATATTGATCGGAATAAGACAAAGTCATAAAAAAAGGAAATCCTAGGAGGTTTATAAAAAAACTGAGAAAGCTTCCACAATTCAGGCAGAACTACAATATTATCATGTAGAAACGATGGCTACTAGATCTAGATCTAGTACTAGCGTTTCAAATAGCACGGGAGCTATTCAGAACGCGGCGTTGCAAATAGCGCTTGCCTTAATAAAGGGCTTGAGCCGGGCTACCCGAGAAGTGCGCAAGCCCTATATATAGGGCAGGGATGACCTACTTCGATTGTGAAGCGCACAGCTATGAAAGGCATAGACTAGGCCTGGGCAGAAACCGAATAAATTATTCGAATAACGGAATACGAGCCCAATACTAGGTCTCTGGTTCATTTTTCCCAAAACTAGGTACCTGTTTCTAAACAAGGTAGCTAGTTTCTGATTCGTTTTTTTCGCTATGAGAAGCGGAAGAGTGACATGCCCTTGGCGTTGCACAGAGGGTGTGGGACGGAGAAAATGGAGGGGGGTG
>NW_004797975.1:125150-132539 GCF_000002075.1 Aplysia californica
CTCGTCTCTCTCTCTCGTCTCTCTCTCTCTCTCTCGTCTCTCTCTCTTCTGTCTCTCTCTCTCTCTCACCTCCGTCTCTCACCTCCATCTCTTTCTCCCACCTCCCTCTCGCTCTCTCTCTCTCTCTGTCTCTTCTCTGTCTCTCTCTCTCTCTCTCTCTCTCTCTCTCTCTCTCCCTCTCCCCCCTTGACCAGTAATACTTTTTGTTTGATCTTTTTAGCATGATGAAGGAAATATTGGTGTGCCTTTTTTCTGTATATTATTAGCATAAAGATAATCTGTTATCTTCTTTCAGAAACAGTATGCAGTGTCCTCCTTCTAAAGGTCTTGTCAACAGCTTTGGTCTTCCTGGCTCCCGACTGAAACCACCACCATCCTGTATTGACTTTAATAGAAAAGTTGTGAAGTTGAGTTCTGCCAAGAAAAATAGCACTGTCCCAATGGACACTTCACCTACCGGGAGCAGTGGTAACGGACAACTGGCCACGGCCGATTCATCAAATACTCCCTCCCCTAACAGCACCCTGGCACCGTCATCGAAATTGTCAATAGGGACAGTTTCACATTCAGAGTCTAGTTTGGGAAAAAGGACAGCGGTAGAAGCAAATGAAAGTGACTTGTCCGAAGTGAGTAATTAAATTGTTTACTTTTTATTTTTTTCAGCTCCTTCATTCTCTGTAATCTTAGTGAGACGTAAAATCTGAGGCTCTTGTGAGCACATAGAACAAATTTTGTTAACCAAGGTTTTTTTTAATAGAGAGATCAGTCAGCTTTACCACAGCCTATAGAGTCACTTCCTCACTTGCGGCCACGAGAGAAGTTTCCTCTATTTGCACAACACTATCACATTGCCCAAGGTTGTTTTGGCCGCAGCTTGGACATATATGAACGTACTAAAAGTCGAAAGTGGCGCGAAAACCTTTGCTGTCGTTTTATGGCAAAAATGACTAACATACAATCAGTGAAAAATTGGCTATGGTGCGGCCACCCAGCCAAAATGCGGCCGCCAGTAAGCCATAGGTGCGGCCACATATAATAAATGTACAAACACACAAGACAAACCCAACTCTCAGCGTCTGATCAACCCACTAGGGGATGCGGTCTTAACACCTATTCATAGATCGCATCAATTTGTTGTAAAAGATGAGGCGTGTTTTTCATTGTTCTGTCACCAAAGACACAGCCTTTGCTTTCACTACTGACTACCACGGCACGTTTGACGGACCCCGGTGCCCTGCGGCACAAGCTCACGGGCGATGTGAGTGGGTCATTGATGGATAAAAACGCTCTTCCGGCTAACTCCGCAGGACCAAAGTTGTTTCCATACATCTAGGCAGATCTACCATTTCATTCTCAACATTGTCCTCCTCTACCCGCTCTCCGTCTTCCAGTGCTCTCAACTCCTTCTCACACTCAAACGTATCCTCCAACAAGTCATCTATCATACCCACATCAATGTCTTCATCTGACCCATCATCCAGTAGTATTTCACTTTGATCTACTGAACTGTCGCTTGAAATATTTGAGTCTCTTCTTGCTTTCCTTTTCTTTCTTTTCCCTTTTAAAGCTTTTCTCATCTCCATCTCAATCCTCTTTTCTTCTTTTGTTCTAAGTCTGTCTTCCTTCCGTTTTGTTCAGCTCCTCTTCTTTCTGTTTTTTTAACTTCTCTCTCTTTCTCTCGGTTCTTTCATTCGTTTCTTTTCTTCTTGATCTTCTTTATCTCCGTTTCCGCATTCCTTTTAATTTTTTTTTCTTCTTCCTCTTTTTGCGATGATTCTTTTTCAATAAAAATGTCTAGATAAGAGAGGGCTGTTGCTGAGTCTTCTGTCTCTTCAAAGAAAGTTCTTTTGGAACAGAGTGGATAGTGGGTCCTTTTGTATTGGACATGGACGTGTTGATTGGATTGAAACCTGGGTGTCATTCAAAGTCCTCGTGGTAGTTTTTCCAGAGTTCACATAGTCTAAACCTATGATGTTAAACTATTTTAGTAATAAGAGAGCCCCCAAATGATAAATCTTTTCTTTTCTATTTCAGGAGGCAAGCCCAGGTGCTAAGAAAAAGAAATTCAGCAAGATATCTTGGCCTTGATGTTGTCTGGAAGTTTTTCAACATTTTCGTCCATCTACGCATTCTTGGGGAAAATTTTGCAAAGAAACCATTCCTGGGATACGATGTAGTTTCTGTTACAGAGATGACCAGAATGTTCTTTCTTAACATTTGTGACATGTGTCACGTTGACTATTAATTGACAGTCTGGTTTAGTTCCCCAGGAATGAGTTTGCATGTTTGGATTGATGTCAACCACACATAACGTGCTTGACCCAACCTGTCCCTGGTGTACCATAGTCACGGTAATAGATTTAGATTTATGCAGCAGGGTGTGACTACCTTAGTGTTTTGCTGGGACTTAAGCGCTATATCTTGTTAATAATAGAAACAAGGCTATTGACTATCATAACCGTAACACGTAATTACACAGTATTTCAGAAAGTCATCTATTACTATGACAAATTACTTGTGCAAACATGTGACATTGTGTTTGGAATATGTTATCACCCGAAAATGGTACGTGTGTATTTCTTGAGTCCTTGGTAACCTGTACTATATTGTTTTTAAAGCTGCAATTGTATTTTTATTTTACCTTGATTTTTAAAAATGTTTTAGCCTCTCCAAGGTGCACAATGGTCATGTTTTTTTAACAGAAAAATCTTTACAGGGAATCGGGCTTACTCTGCTCACCTCTCTAACTTTAACAGCACAAAGTCTGTTTTGACTTTCAAGGCACCCTGGAAATAACGGGCCACAAGAGTGTGGCAAACATACAAAAGAAGTAGAGGAAAATGACGATAGTAAGGATTAGGAAAGAAAAGGCAGCAGGTCCCTGTTATAGTTCAAGCACAGTTATGAGCATGACATTGTTGAATCAGCCCATTTACTATTCTACTGTGCATAAGAGCGAGAAATGTCTCCCCTTTGGGAATGGCCTAAAGACACTTCAGTCAGTGGCACTGCTGGGGGGGGGGGGGGGGAGTGAACTTGTTTGAATTGTGGTAAGTTTGTAAGATAAGTTTTTTTTATTTAGCCGAGTCAACATTTTTTAACAAAGGATCAACAAAAGAATGGAAAGGAGAGAAGTAAAAAGTTTCTTTTGTACATGTAATTTGGAATATTATGTTATAGTTATATATGTAGTAATAGAATATACATGTCTGGAGTTTTCAGTATTTTGTGTACAAGTTTTGAAATATTCTGTTGCAATTGACAGTATTGTCATTTCCAATTCTTTGCTTCAAAGAGTCCCGGAAAAGAAAACAGCTTCAAGGATATGTTATTTGAAGAAAGAGCTCTGTTTGAGAAGGTGGAAAGTATGTTGATATATTTAGGCTATTTTTGTTGCAGATAAGATGTTACTAACTTACTAAGACTTAATTGTATGTGTGGCAGAGTATGGTTTTTATTTTGGTCTCATATTGTTTCTCTTCAAGCTTTGTTGTTCTTGTGCAATCCACATAAATTATGACCCACCACATTTGTTGATTAATCTGTTTTACAGGAAATGGTGAAATGGTTTATCAATATCTGTATCTGTCTGTCATCATTTATTAAACATCTTTCTTTTTTTTTTCCCCCTTGTTTGTTGCATAGGGATATCCCTGAACTATAAGGCGTATGTTTGGTTTGAACCCATTTTTAGCACAGCTCTGTATTGGAGAAGACAGAAGCACTTTCATTTTTCCATCCATCTGTGATGAGCTTGTATGAGAGCTGTGAAAGCTTCCTCAGATTCTTCATTGATTCAGAGGAGGATGTCCTAACCCCCAGTTTTGACTCTAGTGAAGAAACAAATGGAAAAAGTTATTATTACTTGTATCTAATTCTACAGTCTCTGGTCCTATTAATTATAGTACAGTGCACATTGGCTGTAACAACAGTCAGTTACTAACTTCACTTGTGCATGTAGCATGAGAAAGAGGTGATCACTTTCATGTTTCATAGGGCAAGATATCTGAACCGGTGTAACGAGCTTGTTTGTTAAGTAGAGCACTGTTGCCCTGGCTTGTTGACTATGGCTGTAATGTGTGTTTCTTATCTGTTAATGTTAGTAAAATGTTAGTATTGTTAGTGATGGCCCCTTGAGGGTCAGAATCAATTTTTTTTAAACCTGATATTAGTGATATGTGATCCCTGTTGTAATTTGAATATCGTCCTATAAGAGCCAGTTCCACGTATCGAGGTTTTAGCGAATTTTTTTAGGAGGAGCAAAAACACTGATTAGTGTAGGTTATGGATGATCAACTCACTGGAAACGATCAAGCCCTAGAAGTGTATCACGTGATACGCGATTTAGGAATTCTTGGCTTTACTGTCGGTTCCTAGTAATTCTTGTTGCCTCATCCAAGTTGTTACAATATTGATCCGTTCCGCTCATCTCAAAATGAGCTAATTTGGAAGCAAACAGCTATGAAAAGTGAAATGGATATTTGCTTTTTATAGCGATTTTAAGGTGGGGAACTCAATGAAAATTATACAGAAATAAAGCCCATGATAAGCGCTTTCGATTGGTGAAAAAAAAAATAACGTGCCAAATTCATGATACGTGGAACTGGACGATGTGTAATAATAATAATAATTGCATTTATATATATAGTGTCTGTGGCCTAGTGGTTCGGCTCTCAGACTCACAACTGTGAGGTAATGGGTTTGAATCCTGTCAGGGACCCGACGTTGTGTCCTTGGAAAAGGAGCTTTGCACAAATTTTCCTCACGTCACCCTGAATTATTTTTTATCCTCAACATGTAGACGCGGCTCTCATTCAGATGTACAAAGTTCGCCTCTCAGTCGAAAGGTCCCGAGATAAAAACCTATCAGCAACGGAAAAAATGTTCTTCTTTAAAATTTTCTCCCATGTCCTTTTTTTGCTGCTCTGTCATCTGCCCGGATTTCATCTTCACTTTCTCTTCCCCCATCACCCCACTGTGTCCTCTTTTCCTTGCTCCCAGCTCCTTCCTAATCCTACTGCTGTCTTTCAGACACACCCCTGATCTTAGGGTAGGTAAGACCGGAACACCCAGCATCAGAGAAGCACTTTTGTTGGTTGGTTAAATTGTGTGTGTGTTTGGTTTTTTCTTTCTTTTCTTTTTTTTTTTTTTTTTTTTGGTAGTTTCTTATTAAATCTTATCCTTCTCTGTGCTCACTCCAGGTCATCAGCAAAGTAGGCCTACTATACTTCATTAATTCATTCAGTCTGTTGCCGTTGCTCAACACAAGCAATTCCTGGCTTACAGTGCAGTAGTAAGTTATCGAGATGTCTGCCAAAGCAGCTAGTTGAATCTGCCACCAGCTTAGATCTTGTGCCCCTGAGCACAATGTGTAAGAGGCACCTAAGGCTGGTCAGGACACCTTTCTATGTTTTCTGTATGTTACAAAACTCAAAAGTCAATGCACGTTAAGCACGTCATAGAGTGGAAAAAAGTGTCAAAATCGATGTCTACAGCTGTGTTCTTGATGAGTATATGTCCATGTATGCCCTTTGTACTCGTTTAGAGCTTAGGTAGTCTTTGTTCACACATAAATTCTTTGCTGAAACGTTGCACCAAAATTATGGCGCTTTATTAAGGCCAGCTCTTGTGAGTGGGGCTAATAACTCACACTTGCAGCGTTTTGAGTGTTTCTTTGTTGCCAGGTTAGTTTCAAGAAGGAAAACCAACTATCACTCCATTTTCTTAATAACTTATTAAATAAGTTACTACGGTAACAACTGTCAAACTTGAAAAGCAATTATTTTTTTAACGCATTTTAAGGGGTTATAGTGTGTGTCCTTTTCACATCACTCATGTTTGTAAGTATGACATTTTTTGTACTTGTCTATATGATGCATACAATAGTCCATGGTTTTTTGTTTTTTAAAGTTTTTAATGTGATTTCACTTTTAAACGATTTGTCATACCGTACAGCAAATCTGATACAGAAGTGTGTTTTCAAGCACTGAATCTTTGGGGCCATTTTTTGGTTTTAACTTTTTTACTCTCAGAATTTTTTATTTTTTTTTAACATCTCATTGAAACGAGCCTTACTTTCACAGTACCGGTATCTGTAAATTGAAAAAAAATTGTTTTTATCATTATTAATGGCATGTGTCCAGACTAATAAAAATTGTCCAGACCTAGAGGTTCCCACCACAGCATAATTTGTTTTAAGTTAATGCGTGCATTTTTATTCACAGTAGTAAATTGGTCTCGTCTAGTTGAGCAGGAAGAACTTTTTCCTTGTCTGAGAGTGGACAAACTTTTGACTCTTCTTTGTCTTCCACTGACAGGTCTCCGGGTTCTTCAACCTGCAGTGCAAGTTATTTTACCAATGTGACCATTTTTCCTACTTTGTAGGGTCCCTTGCCATCAGGTAGCCACATTTCAAAGATTGAACAAAAGCAAGTAATCAAGACAAATTTTTTTGCTAAACTTATTCTTAATGGTATGCAAGTCAGGTGGTATTTTTTCTCTTTTCTTAGTCTAAGTGGCGGTTACTGTCCTAGATGTTTTTCAATAGTGCGCTTCTCACTTTCATTTCCCTCTAAGTTGGCAGTCTCACACAGCACAAGTCATCTCATCACAAGTAATTGACAGTACCGTGCACTAAGTTGATTTGTTACCAATACAATATACCTGTCCTCAGAGAAATTCGCGCGCGCAACCCACAAGTTGCGAACGCAACTTTTGGCCTCAGCGCAACTTAGCGCAACTTTTGCACAACTTTTGCAATTTTCGCGAATTCGCTAATTTTAGGCAATTGGCAAAAGTTGGACAAAAAATAATTCAATTTCAGTAAAAATAACCGAAATTTTTTTCCACAACTAAAAATAACGACACGAAGGGGACAATTCGTACCTGAAATTAGATCTACCATCTAACGTTTCCTTTTCCTTTTGCACTACATGGATGAAATCAGGTCGGGACACAGTCGCCCGACTCGTTGCCTGAAAACAACGCGTTTGTTTTTGAGGCAACGAGTCGGGCGCGATCGATTTGTGCCACGATCGCCACTTTGCGCCGTCAGTCTGTCGAGCAAACCGACCCGTCCCGACCTGACCTCCCCAATAGTCCCCTGTTTGGACTGAATCATCTTCTATTTCTTCTAGATCTAGCTAAATCTAGACACTAGATCTAGATATCTATAGAGTGAACTCAATCGTAAACACGATCGTCTCTTTACTTAGCTTGCTTGGTTCCGTAGCACCAGGTAGATAGATAGATCTAGTACATTGTATAAACATTTGTGAAAGACTTTAAATTTTAGGCTAGGAGGGTAGATCTAGACATGGATCGATTCAGAAAACCCCTAAAGGGGTCGTTCAAATATAATCTTACGCCTGGAAAAGGCCTAAAGGGGGG
>NW_004797975.1:133325-151972 GCF_000002075.1 Aplysia californica
ACACACAAGACCATCTATTTCATAGACGTGCATTAAAAGTGTGGAGTGATTCACTGTGATGAAAATAGGTCACCTTTTTGTTTTGGGTGTATGCAGAAAATCACTTTTTTTAAAAATTAATTGCTTCAGGCTAACCACAAAAAAAAAAATGTGTCAAGACCTTATTTTGCAGTGGCTTTCATTTATGGGCTTTAAGATCCTGTTGGTCAATCAACCTGTAGATCTGCATGCAGAGATCTCAGAAGATTAAACGGAACGATTTATTTCAATTCCGTATTAACCATGGACAGAAGGAAGTGAGCAAACTATGATGACATTTGTCAAGACATAGTCTATCAAGTCTTGTTCCTGCCGTGAACAATATATTCTCACTCCTTTAGAAGAAAATAAGAACTTTGAACCACAGTGTTCTGTGTCGAGTCAACATTTACACCGGTGAATTTCGAGAGTGGATGCATACCTTCATATTAACTACCAGTATCTCAGAAGTGAGAATAGATAACAATTTCTAAATTGAAAATAATTTTTTGTGTGTGCTTTGTGCAAATTGGTATCACATTTCAAAATAATTTTGGTTTTAATCCAAAAAAATCACAAGACAAAGGTGTTCAAATGATTGCAAAACTGAAAACCTGTGTATTGCTAAGTAATATATTATAATACAATTAATTAACAGGTTCACATTCAAGAAATTCATGTTATAATTATACATCAGACATATATACTATACATAAAGCTAGCCCGATCCTGAAACTCATAGTCTATATATTTATACAGTATAACATGGATAGGTAGAACACAGAAGACTTGAAATCTTAATCATTCATTTGTCAAACTGAGCCTGCGGTCTCCGTTTTTTCTTCTTCTTTTCTTTATCTTAGTAAGATATCCTTCAAACTACAGATCCCTCGAATCTACCGAGGTGGGTCCCAACAAATTCGAGATATCCGTGTTATACTGTATAAAAGTTTTCTTCAAACCTTATACTGATACATCCTCAGGAAATCAAAAATGTTCCTTTACAAGATGCTGTCTACAGGGATGTTTTTTCAACCACACAATCCCTTTATTTCAACTTGTAAATTCACTAAACAGTTTGTTATTCTGATTGCAGCATCTTTCCTAGAATAGATTTACAACAGACAGTGCTCATCAATGCACCAGTCTTTCTTGCAGGTAGACCTATTTATCCACAGGGCCAGTTAAAATTATTTAAAACTACTGAAAATCATTTAGAGCTATACAACTAAAGTTCTCAAAACACCTACCACAAGTTCATAAAGTCAGACTTTTACTTTTAATCTAATCTTTATTTCTTCAGGCATAAATCTTGTGTACCATTTTGGTGGGCTTCATGTCCATCACCCGAATAGATAACAAGGATCACAAGGAAAATAGTACTTTTGCATGCAATAGACCAAAATTATCACAGGCAAATCCTGTGTGAGTGCACCTGAAACCAAATGACCAAAATGTCAAACTTTACAATAGGTTACAAAGTATAATAAAGCCTCCCTTGCCACTAGGGCACAGGCATACTACAATATCACGGTACAGTCGAGCACAGATATCTCAAACACGTAGCGGATTTACAAATGAGTTCAACAGATTCAAAATTCAGGTGTTCAACCGATTCATACTTCAGGTTAACAGACACAACACAAAATTAGAAAGAGTGAAGAAAATCAAGGGCAGCAATGCTGTGACTGTAAAGCATACACAGGAACTAAATCAGTAACGGATTTTCTATAATAGATTTGCCGCACACAATTTTTTTAGTTTGAGTGAATTCTTATCTCTTTTTGAGCCTGTTCAACTGCCCTGTTTTGCATGTTAAGTTCAGTAAGGCCAAGTTTCTTTGCACTTTCATCTGTTTTTGTCATCAGAATGGGACAAGAGATAGGAACCTACAGTAGGTTCTACTACTACAGGTAATTTGTGATGACACGTCTCATACCAGCAGTATATATTATGTATCATGCTGTGTAGGGGCAAGCCTGGTGGGCTCATGTAACCCGATACTCTCCATTTTTCCACTGTGAGTGCAGGGAAATTTGAATTTGAGATATTTGTTAGGAAACCTTTGATCTAGAAGTCTGTTTGGGAGTTTGAGAAACATTGTTGCCAATACAAAGAAAATATAGTGGTCAGGTCAACAAGGAAAGGTATATATTGTAAGACTGAGCTATCCCTAATTTCAAGTCATGCGAGTTCGCGTTATCTGTGCCCGACTGAAAGTCATATGCAGAGACCAAAAAACTAAAAGGCAAAACTATACAGGGAATTATTTTACATTTTCTTTTTAAATGACATAATAAATGTAAGTATAAGTCGGTACAAAGCCGAGTTAGGTCTCTACTATGTCTTCCTGAGTACGATAAGTGAAAATTACTTTCCACAGTTTTGATAACAGCAAAAGAAAAAAACTGTTCCCAACACAGGGGCATGGCTGTACACACAATGTACTACTAAAGGAGTATTTGAAGAAAATCATTACAAAACAATAAGCACCAAAAAAAATGGCATGCTAGTGAAAAGTATGAATGAAAATGAAAGACCAAAATTCATTCCCAACAAAGCAGCCCAGACATGAAACTACATTTGTGTCACGACGCGGTGGAATCAAGCGCTCGTCAATTTTTGGGAATATATAGAGTTATTAATATCATCTTAGAGCTTGTTCACTCGTCTTGCATTTGGCTAAAAAAATACTCATCTATCTCAAATAAAGTCGAGATATTTGCCATTGAAGGAGGCGGGGTTTTGGTTTTAGAAGAAAGGAAAAATTACTTTGGGGGAAATGAAGATTGCAGTCCAAGTCCAAGGTATGGATTATGTCTCATAGAATACATTCAACTCGCTATGGAAAGAAAATAAATAATGACATCCCCAAGACCTTGCCTTACAGCCTGGTATCAGAGGTAAAATTAGCGAGAAAATGACCACCAAAGATTGGTGACTTCCAAAGCTTCAGCATCCTTGGAGAGTGGAAATTTACATTTTTCTTGCCTTTAATGAATGTTTCCCGGTAACATACACACAGAAATGCATTTTTCAAAAAGACATAAAAGGTGTTGAGCCAAAATTAGAAAAAAATTTTAAAATGCCCAACGCCCAGAAAAATGCCGGTTTCTTTGATTTCCTTGTTTTGACAAGCGCCTGATTTCACCACACTGCCTCACAATTTAGCTTTAGTATTTC
This sequence comes from Aplysia californica, assembly GCF_000002075.1. NCBI lineage: Eukaryota > Metazoa > Mollusca > Gastropoda > Aplysiida > Aplysiidae > Aplysia > Aplysia californica. The sequence goes on from NW_004797975.1 coordinate 136,527, forward strand.
TCAAACTTACAGCTGTGGTTACACAAACATAAAAACCTACAAAATGCAATTTTTTTAAAAGGAACAAAACTTTTGAGCTTGTACATGTCAACAAAAAGTGAAAACAAATGTCAGCAAAAGAGCATATATACAATAGTTTCTCATTCATACCTTATCTCTATACCACAGAAATAGCATACATTTATATATATACACACAACATGAGAGTAGACACATGGTATGGTGCCATACGAGTCATGACCTTTCTCAAGCAGGGCAAGAACTATAAAGTAAGGGCTAGTTTTGAAGTACACAATACACTCTACTACCTGAAGAATATTGTTTATCAATATCTTTAATAATAGTTCTGCATTGCTGATGCATCCTAGCCCTAGTACAATTACAAGGCAAAGAAGGAAACGAACACTTGGTTTTAGAAGAAAGGAAAAATCACTTTGGGGGAAATGAAGATTGCAGTCCAAGGTACGGACATCTCACAGAACACATTCTAGCTATGGATAGAAAATTAATGAGATCCCAAAGACCTTGCCTTATAGCCTAATGTTATAATGACACCAAAACTCAACTGCTCCAAAAAAAAACTACTGAACATCATATTTACGATTTTGGAATAGCATGCAGCAATCAAATACTTGTTATAAACAATAACATAAAACCAACAAACCTAAAGCATGTGTGACTAAATCAATAAACTTTCATTTGATCTCCTGTTTCACATGTCCAGGATACCATAGTCTGGCATAGTCTGTGTGAGACCTATTTCTAACGAAAAGGAAAATTAAGGGGGAAAAAATCACTTTCATTTTAAAGTCTGCAGTTTTGAACTGATCAAGCTCACTTCACTGAGCTGAGTGATTTTTAAAATAATTTAAGCACTTTTTCGTGCAAGTTACGTTCCCTGAAACTTTCTTTATTAAAAAGGTGAAACACTTCGCCATTTCAGAAATGCCACAAATATTTAATGTATCCATAAGTAGCATTATTAAGCTTCCACATTAACCAGTACATTACATCAGATCTTATTATTGCTTCTAAACAACCATTGACAACAGTGTACATCAAACACAGAGCGACAGCTGGACACATGCCAAAAACAAAAAAAACAAACATACAAAACGTTGTGCCTAACCAGACTAGTCATTCTATAAGTTACATTATCACAAACACGTGGACAGCGGCAATCTCTCAAAAAGTAAAGACACCACGGCCTCTCCATGGGTGTATTACTTTGACTGACATTACAAGACGCCTTCAAACTTTAGGCATGGGAAACTTCTATTCCCTTTCCTTGATAACAGCATCAAGTTGAAGAGTTATTGCACAGTAAATGAAAAAAGGAAGGAATGTGTGTTATCTGAGAAAAAAATCATAAGTGGGTAGTCTCATTTGTATTATAAATCGAATTAGGTGTCAGAAGTAGGCCTACTTTCACTTTTAGTTGAGTCTATCTTTATAGAAAGAGTTGTGAAATATGTTTCTTCAAACGACAGAAATAAATCTTACCTAAGACACAGCCAACCAAGCATACATCTCTCACATGAAAATTGTTTATTTTGACTGTAATGCAATGAGACTCCATTCCGATGCATGTTTACTGTAAACTTTTAAACACATTTTAAAAATTAAATACTTTTTTAAATTCTCAAAACACAACTTACAACCACACAATGAAGATCCATAATAGTGCAAGCAGATATAATTTGGTTACTGCAACGTTAAGCGAGAATAGGCCTACTTTGTAAATACTTTCGGTCATTATCACCACAGGAATGTATCGGTAACAAACAGTAATAAATTAAAGAAAATAGGAGCACAAGAATATATATATATATATATATATAGAATCATTGGTTACACACACACACATATAACATAACATCATTCTCAATCTCATTAATAATACATATATATATATATATATATATATATATATGAAGACATGAAGGACATCTCCCATTCATCTACAAATACAGTAATCTAAAGGACAGAATTCAAAGATGAGATACAAAAATGAATGCAACATTATAGGTTGGCATATACAATAGGCAGGAGGGAGGGGGGGGGGGGGGGGAATCAATGACATCCAAATGGACCGAACATGTAAACAAAGGCAAACAAACAGATGAGTTTAGTATTAATCCACATCAATTATCAGTCTATCCAAAATAATCGTAATTCTCAAACATTCTCGGAACAGATTACAAGACCAGAAAAAAACAACAACCGTAAGCCCTAATGATCTTTTTTGACAGACTGAAAGTCACAAATGACGACTGAAAGTTGAGTATTGGTATTATTAACAATAGTGTTTTTCCTCATACGTCAAAATCAGTGTGTACTTAACCTTTGAAGTTTAAATAGATTTCAAAACCAACATGTACCAAATAATAAACAAGTTACAGAACAGAAAAAATCCATTGCTTGACAAACAAGTGTAGCATACCCCCCCCCCTCCAACCACTACCATCAAACACATACTCCACTCAAGAGACACACACACACAACAGTCAGCTTTGTTTGAGCAGCCTCCTTTTTTTTTTGTTAGTAAGTTTTACAGCACTTACATCACCAATACGTCCTTAGGTGCCAAAGGTTAGGGGTGTTACCAGAAAGTAAAAAACACAAAAAAGGAGAAAGATAAGGATGACAGACTTCTTTTTAGGTTTCCAAGTTAAAGTTAAAGTAATATCGTTGGCAGAGTCACCAATGTGTTAAGGAGTTGTACTTGTACTGCTTCAGGGTCAAAGCCCGCCCCCTAAATGATCCAACTTGGGTTGACATTTTTCAGACAGAAACGATAGGATGGAAAATACGAATGCTAGATGTGTGATAGGAAAGGAGGAGTAAACCACACCAGAAACACCCACCGACCACCCACTAGCACAACCTCTGCAGCAGCAGCAGGAGCAGGAGCTAATCCGTCTTTTATTTCAGTAAGTGTTTTACTGCACTTGCAACACAATAAGGTCATATAAGTGCCGAAGATTAGGGGTGTTACAAGAGAGCAACAAACACACACAAAAAAAGGAGGGGAGATAAAGACGATAGAAGATGTTTGATAGGAAAGAAGGAGCAATTCACACCAGAAACACCCACTAGCACAACCTCCCCAGCAGTAGCAGGCGCTGACCCATCAGTTGAGCATGGAGTGCCTGTCGTAGATGTTCTTGCGCTGCTCCTGCACTGTGCCCTTCCACTTCTTCTGCTCCTTGGACACCATGTTGAGCAGGGACCTCTGGCGGGCCGACATGGCCTGGGGGGAGGGGCCGGCCCCGGTCGGAGTTGTGGCCGCTGCGTCCTCTGTGCGGGGTCCAGAGGACATGTCCTCCTGCAGAAACACACAACAACAAAAAAATGAGTGTCATCACATCAGCATTTGAATATATTTGAAGAATTTTTTTATTTTTTTAAATGAAGGTAATTTTATGCCAGACAACAGATTTCAGTAAAGTAAAATTCACCTAGAAGAAATCATGAAATGAAACCAACCTCACTGTCACAGTTCTGGGAGAGGGGGGTCAGATATTCCCCTTTACACGACAAAATGAGCACAACAGCTTGGTTCTCCACAGTTTGTGCTGTCTCAAACCCTTCTCTCCACAGTTTGTACTGTCTCAAACCCTTCTCTCCACAGTTTGTACTGTCTCAAACCCTTCTCTCCACAGTTTGTACTGTCTCAAACCCTTCTCTCCACAGTTTGTACTGTCTCAAACCCTTCTCTCCACAGTTTGTACTGTCTCAAACCCTTCTCTCCACAGTTTGTACTGTCTCAAACCCTTCTCTCCACAGTTTGTACTGTCTCAAACCCTTCTCTCCACAGTTTGTACTGTCTCAAACCCTTCTCTCCACAGTTTGTACTGTCTCAAATCCTTCTCTCCACAGTTTGTACTGTCTCAAACCCTTCTCTCCACTGTTTGTATTGTCTCAAACCCTTCTCTCTACAGGTTTGTATTGTCTCAAACCCTTCAACTTCTCACAAGCTCACAACTTAGCTTTGATTAAAAAAACACAAGCTATGTTCAGATAAGCATATATCATGTATTACGGCAGCAAAAATTATCAGGATTTGGGAAAAGCGACAAAATTGTTCCTTTCTTTTTGAAAATATAACCTAGGTACTTTGTTCGGGGTTAGCTCATTCATGAACAGAATATGTGAGGCATCGTGGTGAAATCAGGCGCTCGTCAAAATACTGAAATCGAAGAAACCAGCATTTTTCTGCTGGTTTTATCAAATATTTTTATTTAGGCTCAACATCTTTTATGTCCATTTGAAAACATATTTCCGTGTGGATTTTACCAAAAACATTGATTAAAGGGACAAAAACTGTAAATTTTCAGTTTTCATTATTTTTAAGGACTCTCAAGCTATGGAAGTCACCAGACTTCGGCAGCCATTTTGTCACTATATTTACATCTGGACCCAGTGATCCCCACCTCCTTCAATTGCAAATATTTCCACTTCTATTCAAGATAAATAGGTATTTTTTCACAAAAAGCAAGGCAAATGAACAGGCTTTAAGATGATACATTTACTCCATATGCCCAAAAGTTGACAAGAGCCTGATTTCACCGCTTCGTTACACATATCGTGAACAAATCAAAGCCAAAGAAAGGAAAGCGGGTTGGTTTTAGTTGAAATGAAGAAAAACCCCAAAAAAAACCTGTAACAAAAAATCTTGCATTCATGACCCAGACACACTGTGTATATTAGCAATTGTTTCAAAACATTTCCATGAGTATACTCCAACATGTGCAAGAACCCCTTGCCCTGCATTAAATATTTTAAGACAAAAGGAATAGTTGCTATTTTTAAAAATATCTAAACCACAGTTTAAATACAGAATTGAACCCCCCCCCCCCCGCAAACTTACAGAAAATTGACGGTTCTATTGCACATCACTAAAGTCTCTTAGAAAAAAGCAACCTTTCACAGTCCACTTTTGAAAGTCTGAACTACCACAACCCATTCCACAGAGTAAAAAGTTCTCACGAAACATGTGTCAGTGTGCGTACTTTATATCATGCATACTTTTCACCAAAAGTAAAAGTAATACTACCAAGAGGAAGCGTTTCCATGACATAAATCAGCTTAGGAATGTTAATTCGACGTTAGGCATTCTTAAAAGGCATACTGACAATGTTCATGTAATAGAAAAGACAGTGTATAACAGCCACCAGACAGTCATGCAAATTGTATCGTAAAATTAAGTAGAATTTGATCCCTTGAAAGATCAACACCGTAGGCAATATGAATAGGGTGGGACCTTATCATAAGGCAATCAGTGGGGGGACCCTACGGTAATGTGAAAGAATTGGGTTCCCATTAAATCTGAGTCCAAGTACATTTACTATCAGACAAAAGAATGTTCACCTACCCATAAACACCATATGCCATATTCAACCAGCAAGTGAGGAGAATTCTATTTTAAAACATATTAAAGTTTCAACAGAAACCAAGCTTGAATTTACATCCTTAGAAAAAGGGATCCAATGAATTCCTATTGTGTTAAATAGGGGCAAATTAATTATGGCTGGATTTCTGTAACACTCTTCCACGTGGTTCACTTCACTCACAACAATTGCCACAAATTACAAATACAAAACCACCCAAAGCTGACATACACTATCGGCTAATACACCCAACCAAATCCTATTTCATCAGCACGATTGTCAACAAACACATGCGTTTGTCACTGAATGAAAACAAAACATCGGATACAAATGAGGAAAAAAATGGGGAATAATAACCATCTCAACTTTTACACTTATTTCCTTAATCTAGTAAAATATGTAGGCCTACTAATTAAATAAAGTTTAACATTATAAATGCTATCAACATTTTCTGCAACAGGGTATTTTTAAATCCAACATACTTTGACGGCAGAGAAAGCAGTTTAAACTTGTAGAAACGTACTGTGTATAGAAACGATGCTAAGGAACTTACTATACTATGCAAACAGGCGAGGATGTTTCAATCAAATGCCTTACCAGAATATTAACGTTTCGTTTCAGTAAGGTTTTATGATGCTCACAACTTCATAAAGTGATATGAGCCCCACAGAACATTAATGGGATATTTCAAAGGCATACATCCCCCCCCCCAAAAAAAAAAAAAAAAAAATTTTTTTAAATTGTGGAAGAAATAACTTTAGTAAAAATACATGTGACATCATTATTTGACTTATTTCTTATTTGACTACTTAGTGGGGTTGCACCTCCTACTAATGTGCAGTGAGTCTGCTACCCATCAATCATTGGGGGTGGGGGGGGGAGAGGAAAGGAAAGGAAAGGATTGGGAAGACACATACATGGGTCAATATAATGCTAATCAACTCACAAGGTACGCATCTAACTAAAATTTGGTTAGCAATGACTGATGTCAAATCTAAAGCCATTATTTGAAGTTACTTGACCAATCAGAAAATGGGGCCCAAGACAGACTCGCACACTTTATATCTTTCTGTATACCCAAACCCATCTTTATACCCATCTCTTCCTTTGTCTAAATATCCAGTTCAGAAGCCATTCTGTTTATCGTCTGTCCAATAAAACATTTTCTTTCAGAGGGTAACGCAGTTAAGACTCTTGGGGCTTTAAAAAAACTACATGAGGACCAAAGTTGATCAAATCAGAGAAAAAAGATTTTAATTGACTTGAGAAAAGTAAGTTTTCCTCTGACAAAATCACACTTCTCTGATGAACAAACAGTCTTGAGACTTTAATTCATCCCCTACCATTAGCCGCATTTTGCTTCTCAACAAATTCGTTCATTATGAAAACAGTCTTGTCTTTAGACTAACTCGAACTACAATTTTTAAAGCTCAGGTTACTTTTTTTTAAACACTGTCTGACAGATAGAAATCAATTTCTATATTTGTTTATTTTTTTCTTATTAAGGTTAAATGTGAAAAAATGTCGGCCAAACTTACTTAGTGACTTGGTCACAGTGAGAAAAATGGTCCGTTAGGGAAAGAGTTATATATGCGAGCAAGTCTTTAATGTTGTCGAATCTTTTAGAATGTTAAAATTTTGGGAGTCCACGGGAAAGAAAATCATTCTCATTAGGATAGAGTTAAAAGTTAAGTAAATGGCCAAAAGGGGGATGGTTTTTTATCCTGAACAGAATGAGGTTTCTATTCTAAAGAGCTCCAAAGCCAAGCAATTTACTGTGGTTTGGAGCTGAGAAATCACACTGTAGACAGGTTATAAACTGAGTAGTGTGACAGAAGGAAAAGGGTAAACCTCTAAGATATGGAACATTAATAAGATCTTTGTACAGAACCAGTCTTAGATCAAAACAGGAAAATACTAAACCTAGAGGCAGCAATTATGTGGAGCGCAAGGGAACATAGTAAGAGGAGAAGAAAGCAAATACTTTTTGCTGGACCACAACAGACATCCTTTTCTCCCACAGTGTGAGAGAATACACAAATATACATCATACCAAGTTATGTTTAAATATTTCTGCATGCTTTATTGGCCCTAAGGCAACTTTATAGGGTTCTTGTAGCCATACCTTTTCCCAGTATAGTTAAATGAACATATTTCTTCATGCAGATGAGACGAGTCGACAATATTCACTGTTTTTCTTTACAATATTTAATGGCATTAGCAGCGCCTATCTCCTCATTTCCACCCTAAAGTGCTACAAGCATTTCTGACAATATTTTCAAACTCCCATGCCAACGATCTGATGCAATTAGGTCTCAAAGTAGCAATAAAACAATGGCAGCAAAAGGTCTAGAAATGTGTGTTAAAGAGCCGAGAGATTTAGTGAGAAGAAAATCTGTGTGTCACTGCAAGACGCCAAGTTTGCCACTATAAAGCACTAAAAGGTTTATCAATCTGACCACACCCATTGTGTCAAGATCCGCTAGCAAAAATACAACTCAAAGCAAAAGGAGAGTACCAGGGTGCGAAACAGGCCTAAATACAAAGAAAGCAAGAAAACCCTTCACAACAACAGGAAAAAAGAAAATGTATAAGAAACGATGCAACCACCTCTGGCACTCCACGCGACTGAAATGTAATAAAAGAAACATACAAAATAGCACAATATTAGAGAAGACAGGTAAAAAATAAACATGAGTCAAGCAATGTTGATCACATGAATAGACCTACACACTCATACAACAGGATGTTCACAAAGGCACAGTGACAATAACTGAATCGTAAAAAAACAAAATTTCAAAACTATCTCCTAGAGAATGCTGTATTCTTTTCAAACTCTGTCAAAAACTTAATAATTAGAAACCTTTAAATAGGACACATTAGACCTAAAACCTCTCCATACAACACCTTTGACCTAAATGAGCTTGGTTGAATATTGTGTAAGCTGTCATTTATTTAGAGAAGGCACAACAACAGCTACATTTCACTGATTTTAACCAGTCCATGCGTGTATATAAATAAATATATAGAGTGAAGTAAAAACGTAAAGCAATGGAATAGAAAAAAAGATAATAACGGAAACATTACCAAAAAAATTGAAAATGGTGCATCTACTGCAAGAAGTTTACTAGATCAACCCACATCAGCTTAAACCCATTTAAACTCACATACATATTATTATATGTAGACAAGACTGTTACTTTTGTGGTATTTCCTCATATAACGGTCTTCAGAACAGGAATAGGTGTTGTCACTTAAACTAACTAGGTTGAATTATTATGGCCTTTCCACTCTGAACAAAGTCAATCAATTCATCTCTTCAGCACATCATGCATTACAACTGCTGACATAATACCGTTAAAAGCAAAATTTTTAATTCTTCAAAACTGAGCTTTGAATAGCATTTTTTTTTCAACATCCAACTACATTATCAATGACAGCCGTGTCGACTAATTTCAAACTGATCTCATTCCTATTTCCTTCTAGGTGAACACCATACGGTAGGCCGCTCACAAAAATCACTCACACGATGATGATAAAATGAACAAGTCACAGCAATCTTGAATAAAACGTAAAAGTCTACAGCATTACAGTTCAAGAAACAAGTTTCTCTTTATAAAAAGTCCAAAACCAAAGCCAAGACACTTCTGTGAAGCAATGCAAAGATGACTTTTTTAGACACTTGACTCGGAGTGAAGCTTTTAAAGACACAAAAAAAATTAAATGAAATAAAAATGTCAGGACTGAGATAAAAGACACCACTAGAACACAAGATGGGATAGGGAGGAACACAAAAAAAAACCCAAGCCAAAACACCACTCCATCTGACAACCACTTAATGGTTTTTCTGATGAAGTTGAGACCTCAAGTGAAAACAGATTCAGAACAATTATCGAAAGAAACTAAAGCTCAGAAAAAGGACAAGGCACATACATGTACAACGTTAAATAGATGAACAATGGAATGAACACAAGCATCGCACTAATGATTGGATTTTTTTCCCCCCCACCACTTCTTGCTTGAAACCAGACTTTAAAAAAATGGGCAACACAAGGTGTAAACTAACCCTCGAAAAACCCACTGCTTCCCACTGTGAAATCTGTGGCTATGTCTAGCTTATCCCCACAATGAAATACTTAAAGTGAGAAATTAAAAGTTGTCAGGGAGTTTAAAAAATGTACAAAAACACAAACGCTCCCGCTTAAAAGATGAGCTGTTCTATTTAATGTCCATTGAAAGACCCACTTACAACTTCTAGATGCCACGTTTTATTTTGAAAGAATGAAGGGGGAAATTTACAAAAGTATTGGCCTGCTTGCAAAAGGAACAGCCTAGACAGCTACATATTTAGTTCTGCAGACCCCTTGCAACAAAATTATCATCTCCATTAATGTTTACTGTCCAGGAGCAAAAAGATGATCGATGACACTATGATACACCTGCTAACCATTCAGTCCAAGTATGAGTATAACTCCTGAACTCCCCACTGCCATATACCCGCAGAACGATAACAATAGAGTTTCTGCACCAGTGTTGATCCCCCCTTTGACTTGACCCAGACCCCAGCACATGCCCAGACATTTCAGGTCTAGAATGCATATGTTGCTGTCTCGAAAGAAGATCTCTCATGAATTACACAAAATGACCTTGTGTTTCTGATATGTCACTGTACGAAACTAGATATCCATTTTACTTGTGATGATCCACAAGTTGCCCAATCATTAGCGCTACGTAGAGAGCAGTGAGGGTTTCTTGTGAGAGACAAACGCACAAAGACACATCATTTATGGCTGCCTTAAAGCGCAGGCTGCTTCACTAGTTCTGAGGTCATGCGTTGGAAGATTCATTAAATGAAAGGTTTTAAGCTGATTCTGATGAACAACAAAGAGGGGTCCTTTCTCCTATTGCTGAGTCAAATGTCTGTGAATATGAAGTCCACAGTATCTATCTACCTTTCTCTTCAGAACGTAACACAAGAACACTTGGCTCTAACATCAATATATCTGACTGTCCTGTACAGGTAAGCCTATATATGTGCCACTCACAAAAAAATAAACTGAAAAAATGAGACACACAAACAGATGTATAACCCAAGCAACATGAATGGACAAAAAGTTCATATCCCTCAAAGTATACGATAGTAACTTTGCATTTGACCCGAATTTCCACCACGTGCAAAATTTTTCAATCCTTTCTTTTGTATTCTCTACCAGCATAAACATCTCGACAGAGTTGTATAAGACTCCATGATACGCCATTTCGAAAAGTGATGTATGACAGAGTCTTCATAGTACGATAATTCAGCATTGTGGAAGTTCAGGTCATTGAGAGGAAAATCAGACTATTTGCTGACTGGTTCAAACATACAGCCACAAAGAACTGGAAATCAAGTATTTCCATTTGCATTTTCCACACTTATCAATTTCCGATGTTAAAAATCTTAACTGAACTTCAGTTTCAACTGTAAAATGCACAGAAACCTGTTATTTCACTATTGTTTTGTACAAAAATTTCGTGCGATTTTTACAAGATACAATAACGTTTTACAAGAAAAACAGATCCTTACATTTAGGTTTCTGAAGGGGGAATAAACATAACACTGGATACGAAATGTTCAGGGCACAAATGTGCTAAAATCAAGACACATAACTTGGTATCATCTGAAAGCTGCTACTGTTACCATGTGTGCCTTGAGAAAATTCACAGAAGTACAATTAACATTCAAGAGGTCTCCTTCTATTCCGAGGGAACAATGAAACATACAAGACGCTACGCTACTCGCTGTCAAATGTTTTCCCAGTCAGCTACAAGAGGAGATGGTGAGAAGAAAGCCGCCGAAAGCCCGCGGCAGAGTGGTTACCAAATTCACCTCCTCGTTGGTGTGCTGCTGGTAGCTGGTCGGCCTCCTCTGGATCAGTGGGTCCAGGCACAGCAGGAACAGCATGTACACAAACAGCAGCGACACCACACAGATGATGAAGATTACCACAACCTTAGACATGAAGAAAACACAAAGATTTAAATCTCATACTAAAGAAAGGCTGGCAACTTACAAAGACACTATAAACAATTTAGCACCAGGTGGACGACTAATTCACTTTCAATCCTGAAAGTTGTTGTTCATACTTCAACCTAACTCATTAAAAAAATAGATAGATGGAACGTTAGGTCATATCTTGTGAAGTTCGGAATGATGATTAACTTGATTATATACTTATGACCATAAGTCCACATTACAAAAACTCTCTCAACAGAAAGGAGAGGAAGGAGAACTAGTTGGAGAGAATGGAATTTCATAGTCTAGAAAAAAAAAATAATGTCCCTGACAAAACAAAAGCATAAAATTAGGCTCATACTGATAGCTGCAGTTGGAAGGGTTGGACCTGGATTTGTTTGTTTTTTCTTTCCCTGTTGGACCTGGTTACTCTCCTCCACTTAGGCTAAATTTTTCAACCGCCATTAATGCTCATTTTAAAAAAACAAGCAGACAAACCTTAATTGTAGTAGTGTTTCTAGTTTCTGTCCTGCACAGGCATCTTGAACAGGATAGAAATGGTGCTAAAGGCTTTACCACATGCTCACAATCACTGGAAAAATAAAAAGTAAAGCTGGTTTAGCAATCATGAAACAAGACTTTAAATACTTATAAATAAGACAAGAGCACTGACCAACATATCCCCCTCCAAAAAACCCCCCCCACCTCAGCTTTGCACATATTAAAGATGAGAAATTCAGCTATTACTAGGTTCATTTTACCATGTACATGAACAGAATATATTGTCTATACTTTGAAAAGGACAAATTATGACAACTACAGTTACTTTTTCACACTGATCTTCACTTTAAAACACTGATCTGGTCTACTACAATTATGAAAAGGAATTGCTGTGGTTCTAAAATGGCTATAAAAAATCAAACAAGGACTTATAAATCATACAAAAGGGTGGGGTAAAGAAAGATACAAACAAAGCATCAATCTGTTAACATCCCACGCTTTTATGAGATAAATAATTCTGATATCATTATTATGAATTTTCCATTTCTAATTATCTGTTCACATATTTTTCCCCCTCTACATCAAAACTTTACCATTGTTCACTACGGGTGGTATTCGTAAAGACTGCTCGTGTCTCTTTTCCACTCGCATCCCAAGTTTTGTCACACACACATTTGCATCTCGTATCTTCAAAACTTGCAGCCTGAAAAAGAGCATTAAAAGTGAAGCTGTCAGTATGAAAATAATGGTCAAACTTTGAAAACAGTAATCTCAGATTGCTTGTGAGTTAAGAACAATTTTCATAAACTCGTCAAGAGCCCTTTCCTGTCCTCCTGCTAGACTTCTCAAACTTTTGAGAAACTTTACCAGAAATTCTTACTGGAAAAAAATATAATTCAATAAAAATAATAGAAGTAAACAGGAAACCCTTTGCTAAAAAGTGTTCCAGAAAAGCCTATAAATTTTTCTACACTCACTCAACCCAACTGTAGGGCATCATCATATGGAACAAGCCGACTTTACACAAAGCTTTTAAATGTTTACATGTGAAAACATACACTTAATATATATGTACTAATCCCTCTGTGTTATCACTACTCACATGGTAATAATTTCAACAGAGCAACACATCTCCTGAGAAGAAGTACCCTAAAAATTAAGACAACAATAATACAGATCTAATGAGAGGAAGTTTCCTAACAATTAAGATGATTGCAAGTTAACCTTTTAGGGGAGAAAAGAGAGGTAATCATCAGCACTCAAAAAGTCAAAAGTCGTTCTGTTTCAGTACCAATAGGCTGAAAGAATTCCAAAATAACCTTATTTTTTTGCATTCAAAGAAGAATGGAATATTGCCAAGATTAATTACCTGCATGGCACAATTTACTTTACTTTTTTATCTACTTTAGAATACAGTGTCCAACACTTCACTGTCTTCACACAATGGCAATTGTTCAACTTGTTTTTTGTTGACTGTGGTCCATGGTGTAAACTAACTCAACTTAGATCTATCTAGATTCGAAGTGGCTATTCGGACTTGAGTCAGAACAGCCGCTGAAACTATTCGGACTCAAATTCCAGTGCACGTGCGCAATCACCGGTTGTACCGTAAGCGAAGTCTATACTTGAGTCCGAATAGTCTCCCGTTGCTATTCGGACTTTAAAACTACTGGTAGGCTATTACACTGCGTTTCACGACTACAAAGGGATCAAAACATAAAATTCATAATCAGTCCTTATAAAGGCAGCCCCCCCCCACCCCCTCTCTTACTTTTCCTCACATGCGATTAAACGTAGAACGCAAAATATTTTTAGGCAAGGCGGCCATTTTGTTTGACGTCAGACCGGGATACCCCTCCGATCACGTACTTTATCTAAATATAGACAACCGCATGGCACCAAAGATGGAAGTGTCTATGTATATCAAGCTTAATCTACCTTTCGCGGTCGGAAGTTCTGATGGATGAATGGACAGCGTGTCTGCGTTTGAAGTCATACAATTATTTTATGAGCGTGGGATCGAATCCCGGTCCCAGAAGGTATTTTTTTTCTGTTCTCCTCCTCCCGACTAACCAATAGTTTGTCCCATAAAATATAATTTGTTGCTTTGTAGGGTTTTTTTATGTGTGTAGCGATGAACTATGCAAGAAGGGGTAGGGGTAAACCTCAGGCATCTTTACGGCAGTTTTCATGCGGTTTATTGTCTTTGCGTTTACTGTGTTCCAATTTTAAGCATCAGCGTTACTTCTATTCTGAGCATCAACGATCTTTAGAAGCAATCTTCCATCAAGTCCAAGTACTAGATCTGGGAATTCCTAAATGTTATTAACATACCAAAAACACGTCATTCCATGCGGTACCTCCACAGCCTTCTTAAAATAGTCTGTGGGTATCCCAGGAAGTGATGACATCACATTACTAAAATTAGCAGCCAATTAGGAAGATGCGTCGTTCTATGTTTAATCGCATGTCTTTTCCTCTCTCTCTTTCTCTTACTTTTTCTCTCTCCATCTCACTTCCCCAGGCCCGCCCCACCACCTTCACCCCTTTTTTTGCATTATATATTCCCTCCCATACCGTTGCCCACTGCCCGGCCCATTATAGATAATCTTGTAGTTCCGTTCCTAAAAGTCCACAATCCATTTGTTTACATCCAGAAAAGAAATCCGGAAGTCTTGATCTGACCAAATAGGCAACACAAAGAACAGGGATGCAACCTCTGCAAAACATCAATTTATGGTAAAATTCAGGGGGGCCCCCCCTGAACCCTCCACCCCTGAACACCCCCCCCCCTCCATATTTTAATTAGGCCCTGAAACCTCCCCACTCTTGACTCTTGGGGCCCAAACCGGCAAACAATAGTTGGGGGGTGGGAACTGCCGATAGAGCGCCATTCTTTGCTTGAATTTTGATTTTCTGGCTTTACTTAGATTAGTGTTTCCTTCCAGTCTTACGCTTAGTTCACTCCTCAACAATTACCTGGCAATTCAGAGTTTCTGGCGTTCCGCTTTGGACTTTAACGAACGAAACTACAAAATCGCCCTATTATATATTATCCTTTGAAAAGAAAAGACCACAGTTTGCACTGGGTCACGACGGTCAGCGTCCATTTGTTGTAAGTTCCTTGGCCAGATCGGGTAGCAACCATGGAAGGCCAAGGTCGAATTGCTGGTCTGCTTCACATCATAGTGATTGCGCACGCGCATTGGAGTTTGAGTCCGAATAGCCACGGCCGGAAGGCTATTCAGACTCAAATAGCTGCGGCCATCTAGATTAGAATTAGATCTAGATTTACTGTTGTTAGGCCACCCTCCTCACACTCACTGGTTACTCTCTAGAAATCTAGTGCTATTCAGATAGACCTGAATCAACCTCTATTTTTACTTATCTAGATCTAGATTTTTCTAGATTTAGATCTAGATGTGTAGATCTAGATCTAGACCAGTGGTTCTCAACCTTGTTCAATCCGCGACCCCCTTTTGATAGTTTGGCAAGTGGAACGACCCCTCATACCCAAACCCCGAAATAAAGTAATAAACAAGCCCTTTTAACTCCCC
>NW_004797975.1:152113-167752 GCF_000002075.1 Aplysia californica
ACACACACACACACACACACACACACACACACACACACACACACACACACACAGATTTAAAGAAAAATAAACTAGTGAGAGGGCTGTGTCTGTAGTTCAGGGACCAGTCTTGAAATTCTTGGGGAAGTCTTGGGTAAAGCAAGGCGCATATCTTCAGCAACATTCAGCTTGTTCCTTGCTTTTGTCTTTGAGTTGGACAGGGGTAGAAAATCCACTTTCTCAAAGGAAAGTCGAGGCAAATGGGACAATGACTCGAAGTGCTATTTTGCTGACCTGAGGGTATGATTCCTGGAGTGAACACCAAAACTGTGCAAGAGATTTCTCAAGAAACGTGTCGCATGCTGACGAATCATGTCTCAATTCCAAAAGTTTGTCTTGAATGTCATCTGCAATGACAGTGATGTCTAGTCCAGGAGTGAAAGGGTTTCTCACAAAAGCTTCTTCACCACAGTCAAAGTCAGGAAATAGTTCTTGAACTCATCTTCAAGAGATTTCAAATGTGCAGCAATGTCAATTTGAAGATCAGCAGACAAGATCTCCTCTGGAATTAACAGCTGTGAAAGGTTGGTAAACATAGCAAATGTTTCCCTCTGTAACTTTCCGGTGCCAATTCTGAACTTTTGAAAGAAAGCAACTCAAAATGCCTTTAAACTGTACAAAGTGTTTCTGTTGACCTTGAAGTTTCAAGTTGAGTTTGTAGAGGTAGTCAAACATATCAGACATATATCTATAGGCAAGTCTTTGGATCCACAAATCATTTGAGAATTGCCTGCTGAGCTCATCTTTTTCCTGCACTTCCAGGAAGAACTTGGTCTCCTCTCTCAGTTCCAAGACCCGACATACAATGTTTCCTTTCGATAAACACCTTGAAGAGTCGTGTATTTAGGTGGCTGCGTTTCACATAGTTGAAAACCTTAACAGTAGATTCCAACGTTTCCTTCACAGTGGGATTGAGAGTTTTGCAAGCTAGTGCATATCTATGTATCATGCAGTAAATGCCTTTTGCGTGTGGTGCTTTGTCTTGCACTTTTGTCTGAAAGCCTGACTTAAATCTTATTATGGCTGGGGTACAAATTCCACACACATTCTTCCACTCAAGACCCTAGTTTAAAAAAAAATTAGGATACACCTTGTTCATGACATCATCTGCTGCTGTTGTAGTGTCCAGCGGGGTGCAAAATAAAAATTGTTCTTTCTCGTTTTTTTCAAATACGTATTTCACAAAGACCAGTAGCTGTCAGCACGATGCCACATCAACTGATTCGTCAAGCTGGAACGAGAACATAGGGGCAGCTTTGATCTCCTCTACAACCTGTTCCTTAATGTTTGAAGACATATATGTGCAATATGCCTCTTTGACAGCATCATTTGAAAACGGAACTTGCGGCAATTTCTTTGCACTAGCCTCACCTAACACCAGACATTCAACTGTGCCACCTTTATTGTGCAAAGCTTTATAAGTTCATATATATGTGTTTCTCCAATTGTGAGTGGTCTCTCTTATTATAGTCTCTCTCTCTCTCTCTCTCTCTCTCTCTCTCTCTCTTCTTTATCTCCTTTGCCTTTGTCAAATTTCCTGACATAGCCTTTCTTGTGTGTTTATTGTTCTGCCACGCAATAACATAGTTTTATAATTTATACGCTAGACTTTTTTCTCAGCTAGGCTTATGATCTTTTCAGAGATGACGAGCTTGATGCCTACATCATATGACATGGGATAAAAAGAGACAATAATAGTGAAATGGAGTTTCCATGATAATAATTTTTTTTACTGTGACATCCCTTGGGCATGGGTTGGATCTACGCCAGGGCCTAGGCGTACACAAATTAAACTTGAGCGAGAAAGGTCTGGATGAAAATATGCATGACTATCACTATCATGCTTCCCCTGTAACCCCTTTCTCCGAAGCCAGTAGTAGTACTCTCATGTAGCTCGTCATAAACGAAGCTTCAAGGTATTGTGCGTTGGCCTATGGCTAGGCTATATTATATATTGAAACAAAAGAAAACACTGTAAGTCAAACCTAAGATAGGCCCACATAAATAGGAGGGGCAAACTGGGGTAGCCTTGTTGATTCTTTGGCCGTGTTTAGTCAGGTGTTTACCTTTTCGGAGTGTCTACGTACACGGTAACCGGGTGCGTAGCCTCAGGGTCTACGTACACGGTAACTGGGCACGTAGTCTCAGTATCTACGTACACGGTAACCGGAGGATCCAAGAGATAGTTCACTCAGCCAAAAAGAGTGTCACTTTTATTGCTTTTCACACAAGTAGGGTACTTCTGTTCGCAAAGTTTGCGCTTTTTCGAAGAGGACGCACTAGGGTCAACCGCTCTATAGTCCAGCATGATACCCACTAAATTTCATAACAGAGCGTCCAGTAAGCCTTTACTTTCGCTTTCGTTACCACCTAGTAATTTGTCAGTAATTGTCTGATAACGCAACAATTATTGTAACATGAAGGTTCGGCATTACAAACGTGGTGTCGCCATGAAAATAAATCAATATTTGTCACTGTGTCAGGGGGGCAACATAAAGAAAAGAAAGTTATACAAGCATCTTGTCGGGCTCGCCATTGTGACCGGTCAATGAACCTGCGTGTGTTTTGAGTGCTTCTAAGTACAGGACTCAGGAATGGGGGGAGATTATTGATTTTTTAAAGAGACGTACTCGGGGATAGGGGGAGGGCTGGACGCAACACCAGAGGACAAAAAAAAAGCAACTGAAACTGGGAGCAAATATGTTTAATGTTTAGAATTCTGATTACAACTACAGCTCTGCTAAGTAAGATTTTCAGTGTCACTGCATTTTGCTCTCCCTTTAGGAAAGATGACAGGGAGTAGATTGGGATCATTTTTGGGATTACATTCCGCTCACAACACACAAAAAGCAAAGTGAAAAAGGAAAAAGGTCAAGGTCGTGAAGGGAGCGAAGCAGATACCTTGCACCTAGCTCAAGCCCCCCCCCCCCCCCCCCGAAACAAAATACCCGGTTACCGTGTTCGTAGATAGTGAGAGGCGCCCGGTTGCCGGTCACCGTGTACGTAGATATTGAGGCTACGCGCCCGGTTACCGCGTGTGTGACATTGAGACTACACGCCTGGTTGCCGGTAACCGTGTTTAGCAATGCCAATGAAAATTTTAATTTTCACTTTAGCCCTTTTTTATTTGGTACCTAAGAAAGAATTTTCAATTCTAAGAATTATGCTTCTTGAATTTTACGAATCGGTTCATAAATACAAAAGTTATGGGGTTGTAAAGGTTGGTAAAATATGGATGACCCACATATAGGAAAATACTCCTAAAAAGTGGACCACGCAGTAGCAGATTCTGTAAGAAAATCGACGATATCTCGGTATCTAATCGGTGTGTTAGAAAGAAACTTGGCTACCCTATGAGTTTTTGGGTGTAGAAATCATTTCTCCAATCAGGTTTACTACCCATTTCGTAGTTATTTTTTTATAATTAAAATTTTGGTGTACATATTACGATTTTGCGAAAAAGGGGTGTCAGGATGAGTCCATTTTATTTATAGCATCGTATCACAACATGGGATCTTTAAGAATATATGTCGGCAGCGTGACAAAATAATTGCAAAGCTTTTTATGATGACTTTAGACCTTGCCAACCGCAAAAGATAAGTTAATTCAAGCTAGCATGTCGTACAATTAAAAATTCTTTTTCCTCGTTGAGACGCGAGCACCCCGAGACGAGATAACCTCGCCTCGGAATACCCCCATTGCGATGTTACAGGGGAATAGAGAGAAAAACAACCGGATGCGTGCGCCCGCCATTGCCCTATTTCAAGTGACCAATGAACGGGCCCGAAATAGTCATGCGGGGATTTGTAGGTCACATACATTTGCCGCGAGAGTGAGGGGAAAATGGCCGGTCTCCGTGCGAAGCCGCTTTGGACAAGGGGGTAGTCGTAGATTTACGAATGGGTCTAAACAACTACTTGACACAGAACGTTCAAATTTTAGCACACTATAGAGGATAGATAGGTCTATTACCATCTCGGCGTTGAAATTCAAACTCCTCATAGTTTTCGGTGTACCCGATACGAAAGTGTTCCCGACACCAAAAGTATAGGTTAATTTATGTGTACGAACTTCAATGTCCACATATCATTAGTTTTCCCTATTTTCTGATTGGTTTCCGAGTTTCATTCGGATTGGTTCGGAAATAGAGCAGACCGAGGTTGACAAAGTTAGTCACCTACGCTTCGGCCGGGTCCGCAAAATCGCCCGCAAACGGGGACCTAATTTTCGTCGCGCGGGAAAGCCCGATTGGCATTGCTACCGTGTTCGTCATGAGGCTACGTGCCCGGTTACCGTGTACGTAGACCCTGAGGCTACGTGCCCGGTTACCATGTACGTAGACACTCCAGGTGATCTTGTAGTTCCGTTCGTTAAAGTCCACGATCCATTTGTTTACATCCAGAGAAGAAATCCAGAAGTCTTGAAGACCAAATACTAGATTTCTATTGATTTCTATTTGAATTAGGCTACACTACACAAAGAGCAGGGATGCAACCTAACTGCAAAACATCAAATTAGGACAAAATTCAGGGGGGCATGCCCCCCTGAACCCCCCCCACCTCCATATTTTTTTTAGGTCAGGGGGGCAAGCCCCCCTGAAGAAACCCCCCTGCTTGACTTTAACGAACGAAACTACAAAATCGCCACACTCCATTACCTTTTTTCTCATCTCAGCCAATTGAAGAGGGAAAGTTCTTTCTTTAATTGCCAGGTAAAGAAAAAGAGCAATGTTTTAGTTTTCCTCAATGATATCGCGACCCCCTAAGAATGGTCACACGACCCCCCGCGACCCACAGGTTGAGACCCCTCATCTGATCTAGATCTAGAATCTAGACTGTACTGTGTTTCAATATTTCAAAGGAGACTGCTAAACTCTAAAAAATCAAATCAGAAATCAGCTTACCTCACAAACAGCTGACAGGCTTAACAGATAAACTAAAGCTATCAACGCAGCTGTTGCAGGGACGAAACTGCTTCGATGAACCATCTTGGCTTTCTGTGTGATGCACTTGTTTTGACTGAGATGTTATTATAACTAAACTAGATTCTAGATTTCTATACAAAATCACAATCTCGGCCTAATTATCATCTGACTTATCTCACCGAAGGGAAATAAACCCACTTCCGTTAGGCTATCAAACTTTTTATTTTACCCAAATGATTCTACTCTACCAGACCTCAGTGGTTTATTTGCCAAGTTGTTTAAAAATTACACAAATATTATATTTTCAATATTCTCCTTCAAATTCAAATAGACTTGAATCAATCTCTATTTTACTAGATTAATTTAACATTTGATCCTGTATGCAGTTTCAAGGAGATTTTTTATTAAATAGCACTCACATTCTTTGGAAATTATTACCTATTTTCTCTGCTCACAGTGACTGCTCATAAAAACTGGCCTAAAAGAAAATGAAAAAGTGTAATTGCTTGTGTTTGTGATTCAAAAAACGCAGGATGTCTTGTATGAAACTGAAAGACTGAAAGAGCTGACTGAAATGACATGAAGATTGAAAGGCATTCGATGTGGTAAGTTCTAAAGTCTCAAGGCAACTCAATATTATGTTAGAGATGGGTTGCGATACATACTGTCGTTGCACAGTCGATTTGTAATCTTGAAAAGGTTTTGAGAAGGAGATGAATTATTAGATTGGCCACCTCGAGTGAGATAGTGCAGGCGAGTCTTGTGGCTATTCTCACCCGGTGCGCGTTCACCAAATTTTGCGTTCACCCTAAACCACAAAATTCTACACTGTGATAACAGAAAAATTGTAGAATTCTGTGCCGTGAACGAACGTTCCATTACAACTACGGCCTCGACCGGGGCAAAAGGCAGGATAGCATCACCATCTTTCCATTCGAGGGTGGCAAATGCCTTGTGTGGGACGCCACATGCTCCGACTTGTTCTCTCCGCTGTCCATCATTTCCTCTGCCTCTGCTCCCGGCAGTATCGCTAAGAAGGCAGAAGAGTCCAAAATTAGGAAATATGCAGGCCTCAGCGACCACTACCTCTTCGTACCAGTGGCCGTCGAAACGTCTGGCGCTCTCCACTTCTCGGTCCCCTGACAACCCTGTTCTTCCAGAAAGTTGGTCGTCGGTTAACAAACGCCACAGGTGACCCTCAAGAGACGAGGTGGTTGTTAGAGAGAATCCCTCTGGCGATTGTTAGAGGCAACACCTTTTCAATATTGGCAGCTCCACTGGCGCACGAGTAATGAATTACAGCTCCTGATATTTAGATGGATTGATTGATAGATAGATAGATGGATTGATAAAGAGATAGATAGACGTGATCTAAACGATGAAGACAGACAAGAAGATGGAGACTGAGAGAGAGATATTGTATAAGAACAATATACTACATTATTACTTCCATCATGCAGGGAACAGTTGGTTATACATACGAAGGGGGATGTAGTATTATAATGGAATAAAGTTATCAATGAACTAAAAAAAAATACAACAAAAAAAAACCCCTTCACTTTTATAATTCGACATCTAATCTAGATACTACACATCACAAGTAAGTGACTTACCTTAAGCCTACTTTTTTAATCAATGGGGATGTCAAAGTCCTTGTTAGATCATTTAGAAATCGGCTCTGTAATCTAGCTCTAGCTGAAGATTTGAGTTTGACTTATTTTTATTTCTCTGACAAGTTTCGACTTACGCGCAGACTCAATCAAGGCCTACACTACAAACTACGGAAAGCAGGCACTTGAATCAAGAGTGAAGTTTTAAACATTATTACAATATTTCCCTGAGGTAGGAAGCTATCACAGAAAATTTGGTGCCCCAAAAATCTCAATCAAGATGAAAGATTGTCAAGCATGCATTCTGAAATCATTTGGTGTGTGCTTGTGAGACCTAGGCAAAGCGTTCACATCAGGAGAAAATTCTCAGCAGTTTTCCCATTAGTAGCCTCAAAGATGATTCATGGAATGATGCGGAAAGACAAGATTATGGATAGGCCTACAAAAAACCAGTCGTGATTCCCATGTTATTTTCATTTCTCATACAGTGTACGGCAAGCTCAGATGGATTGGAAAACTGTGACCTAATGGAAGATGGGAGATTTATTACAATTACCATTGCTAAAGTCCTCTTCGGTTTGGAAGTAGGGAATAGAAATAAAAAGGCTGACCTCTTCTAAAGTACATAGATGACTGGGATAGGAACATGACATCAACAAAGAGCAACATGAGAACCTTGGAACAGAGGTGCAAGAAGAGCGCAACCAATAGAAAACGGAGGTGAAGATCAGACTTTAGGTGAAAAAGGGATGGTTAATAAGAGGAAAAGGTATCAAGCAACACTTGATTAGAGACAAGAAAATACAACAGAGAGCGGAAAATTTATCATTTTCATCCTGTGCACTCTGCAACTGATATTCCAGCATGCATGTCTAATTAAGCAACATTTGTCTTCATCACAGCATGTCATATGTTGTTCAATACACTGCTCAAATACTATCATCTGTTGTACCTACTCTTTGTAATCCTGAGTAAGTGATCTTAACACCTTGATTAAAACTTACAGAGATCTATCTCAGCTATGACGAAATATATATGAAAGCGACAGCAAAGTTCATTGGACACACAATGCGGAAAGAAGCATTGGAGAATATATATATTGTAACAACAGGCAAGTTTAATGGAAAGAGGCAGAGGCAGACAGAGGGAAAAGATACTGGACAGGTTGACAACATGGCTAGGAACAGCAAGAACAACAAACACCATGGCTGCAACGCAAGACAGAAGTGGAGGTCCATGATCACTAGCCAGTCGGCTAGGCACCGGATGATGATTGATGATGATCTCAGCTTCAAGAAGAGTGATTTTGTCCAAATTTTAGATGTCTTCATAAACCTGATTGTAGTTGCTATTGGCTTTGAGGAAATAATCAGTTTTTACTTGCTTGATAATTTGGTGCTGTCGTGCACTTTCAGGACATACACTGCTATATCCTGTTCTTATAATGAAAACTTTCATTTTGAGTAATTAGCCCATGTGATGATGAACAAAATGTAACTGTTTATTCTTGTTTAAAAAACTCTCAGTGTATTGTAGGTGGCAATGTGTAAATATATCTCATGTTCATGTTTTCTCCAATGCCAACTACTATTGGTTTTTTGTTGGATTCTGTTTTCAGAGAGTTGCCTCTGCAATGTCAGTGGAGAGAGACTTCGTAGTGCCAGATCATGTTGCACTGTCTCTGGCTAAGTCAGGTGATCTGGCAGTGGAGATTTTTCTCAAAGTCTTGGCTTGCTCAGAGTCTAAAACATCCTTGAGGGAATCTGAGGGGCAAACAGCAGCGCAGCCTTTACCATCAGGGAACCGTCGGCTGGAGGAGAGAAGGTCTGAACAAAAAATATTAGAAACACAACGAAAATCCACGGAGAAGAGGCACAGAACTAATAGAGAGAATCCTCTCACAACGCATCATCATGGGAGCAGCGCTGGTGATGGAGATTTTGTAAGGAATTTTTAGCTTCCAACTCTGTAATATTAATATATGGAAAGTTTAGTCATTAACTGGTATTTTGAGATGAAATAAATAATAATAATGGACAGCATTTGTAATGCATATCCCTGATTAACAGCAAGGTGTTTGCACTTAACAATTTATATTATTACCCAAGGAGACCGTAGTACACTCTGAAATATTTTTGGCATCCGGGGAAACATACAGTGCTTGCTACTGATTAAGTGCTCAAACACTAAGAAACTGACAAGATTGTTCGAACCGAGGATACCATAACTGATGCAGGAATAGCAAACAAATGTTAACAAAGATTCGAGAGGGCTTCTCAACATCTTAATGAAGAGCTATGCTATTAAGTTTTCTGCTCTGTCAGGCCAGCGCCTCAGCATCAACAAGCAGCTCATGGAGAAAAGTGCTGAAGTTAGCTTAAAAAATCAAACTGACTGTCTGCTGCACTAAAGGAGAGGTCAAATTATTTCTTGTTGCTCATATAGTAGATAGCGTAAACACAGCCTCGCAGGCACTCGCGGCCTTCCGACCGCGTGGTATCGGTAAAATCGGGTTAATTCCGATCGCTCTTTCTTTGCTCTTTCGCTATAAAACACCAAATGCCGTACACCTTGTAAAAGTTCAGCTTTTCCTCGTTACAATGGTGTAAGTTGTTTATATGTCCGATTATTAGGAGCTGGAGAATCGCCGACGAAAGCGAAGCCCCTCGCGGTCAGAATGCGAGGTCGGCCGGTTGAAAAATTGACACGCATGCATTCAAATGCTTCACGGAACGAGGGATGATTAAATACCGTCTTTTCATTGGCGGAGAACTGTAGAGCTTTAAACGTGCTTTCCCGTGATATAAGTTTTGCCTTTGGCGTCTTCATAGAAAGCTTTTAAAAATACCGTCAAAATGTTTAAAGATCACTTTTTACACAAAATATGTAAAATACCGGCTTATAAAAATAATTAATTAAAAGATCAGTTCATTTTCTATTAGAATAAAGTAATTAAATTGGAATTATTTTACATCAATCCTTCCGCGAGACTCAGAAAGCATGTGACCCCGCACGCGGGGTACACTACAGTATATATAGAGCCGACTCGCTCGCCGCGGGGGCCGGTGCGGCGCCGGCCGGGTCAACGCTCTGTGTTTTTGTCGAAATTACGACAGATATCGTGTTTGAGGTGATAAAGTACTGATTTGTAAAGATCTCACAGTCTTGAAAAAAATTATGCTCCATATATTTGTTATAGTGATTGTACTCTGTTAATGTGGAGATGTTTAGTGCACTTGTTACTTTTTTATTGTCTGTCAAACATGGGGTTGCAGCCAGTGACTGACGTTAACAAATTTGATCAAATTTTAAACAAATACAATTTTCTTAAAAATTAACGGAGAGGTTAAAGAATGGTACCAAAATGCTCAGTGGATATAGGCCTTTCAAATGGAACAGATAAATTTGGCATACAGCTACTTTGAAAATTTAGTTTCTGGTACCTACATATAGGTAGGCCTACTGTACCAAAGTTGAAGTTTGTTATTATTTGGAATCTCAGTCCTCATCATTTACAATGAAAATGAATTCTTGTGTGCTCTTTGTGTCAGTGTTGATATTGGGGTTTCTGTTGGTTTCGAAGAGAGAGAGAGAGAGAGTTGTGTACTACTCTGGTTCCACTCGCGTCTCACTATGTCAGTGAACCCGCCGGTAACCAGCCCTCTCGGGTCGTTTTATACTGTGACCTACTTAGCCTGATTTACTTTAGGCAACCTTGTTTTGAACCCATGACCTCGTGGTTGTGAGTCGAATAGCCTAACCACTTGACCACTGACACCACGAAAATGGCCTTATCGCTTTCCACATGATTTCTAACTTATATCTGGAGTGTTTCGTCTGCCCTTGGCTTGGCTTCATGAAGGTCAGCAGGTCTGTAGATTAATTCAGAGGTCGCATTTCTACCAACATTTGAAAAGATATACCTACCATTCTCCCCGTTACCCTCAAGAAACCACAAATAGAATGCTAAATTTCCAATGTGTGTTGGCACAGGTTGGTAGAGATGACTTTGACAGAGGTGATTCCTACACCCTAGTTGATGGAGCAATGAGGAACATGCAAACCCATCTTGGTCAGATTTCCTGTCTGTGTGAGGTGAGTGTTTTTGGCTCAGTTCAGAACTTCATTAAGTAAATCACAGCTCGTTATATCTTTAAGCGAAGGTTTGTTCTTTTCTGAACTTTCAGTGTTGTTTGAAATTGCAAAACACAACTTTCTTTTAATTCAATTTTGAATGATACGGCCACAAACATTTATGGGCTCTACACACATGTTTTAGTTCTTTAAAAATTTTAGTAGAGGGTTTTACAACGCACGCAACTGCATAACGTGATGAGCGCCAAGGGGTGGATGCCAACAGAGAAGTCTTTACAGGGAATCAGACTTACTCAGCGCACCTCTCTAGCTTCAACAGGACAAAGTTTGCTTTGACTATCAAGGCACCCCGGTAACAGCAGGTCACAAGAGTGTGACAAACATACAAAAGAGGTAGAGGAAAATGACAATAGTAAGGATTAGGAAAGGAAAGCAGCAGTTCCCTGATGTAGATCTGGCACAGTTATGAGCAAGACATGATGAATCAGCCCATTTACAATTCCACTGTGCATGAACGAGAAATGTCCCCCCTTTGGGAATGGCCTAAAGACACTACAGTCAGTGGCACTGCCCGGGGTGGTATCTACGCACATGAAATTTGATGCAGACACACAATTGGCAAAGTATGTGTGTCTGTTTTGTTATTTTAATTTTAGATAGCTAAAGTTGTGAGCTCCGTAAAACACTTACCACAAAAAAAAAAAAGAAAAGGCCTACAGGTGATAATGCTCAAAGAAGTAATTGGGGTGTTTCTGTTCATTCTAATGTCGTGAATTTTTCTCTTGGTTTCATTCTTTGATTTATCAAAGTGTGACTATCAGCTTACTATCCCATTTACAAAATAATAAAATATATTTATAGCCAGTAAAATTGGTTGAGTGTTCTCTCTTTTTTCCACAAATTTGAAATGAAAAAATTATTTAGATTTGTTTGCTTTCTAAAATACTACTTTCGGTGGCACCGTTTGTGCCATTCTCCCATTTACCAAATAATGTAATAATATATCTATAGCCAGTAAAATTGGTTGAGTTTTCTGTTTTTTCCTCACCAATTGAAATAAAGAAATTATTCATATTTGTATGCTTTCTAAAGTACTACTTTCGGTGGCACCATTTGTGCCCCTGGAACATATAATTTTAGCGTTACTTTTTCTAATCATTCATATTTTTCTTTCTTCTAAAGAATTTCTTCGAGAGGTGTCCAACAAGTAGGCTAAATGCCGCTGACAAGCGTCACTGTGGCAGATTTCACAGTGGTGGGCTAAACCAGCCAAAAGCTAAACAGTGGAGAAGATCTCGAGAGCAAGTAAGTGTTCCTCAATGTTTTCTTTATAACTGACAATGGCATTACTTTGATTGTATTTCAGTATTTTGTAGAGAAGCGAAACAGGTTTTTGGTCACTTGCTGACTATTCTATAGAGAATAATAGCATATTCTGAAAGAGAAGTGAATGTTGAGATGTAGGAAAGTGAGCTTTGAAATTTTTTGGAAAAAGGGGCAATTGATAATAGTTAGCGTTCATTATATGCTTTACAAATAACTCTCCCACTTTTAAGAACAATGAGTATAAAGCTGTTGCTTATTTTCAGCTTTTTTTACTTTGCAGATCTTGCTGGTTTTTGTGCCTGAACCCTACTGATGATGATTTTGGTTGTTCCTACAAACGTTAACGACAGTTTGTTTCACATGAAAAGAGATACTGCAAGCAGCATGTGATCATATTTTGATTTGGTTGTAGACAGTCCCTCATTTTGACCTAGTTTAACTTTGTTTAGATTTATTTCCACACGCAACCAAAATCAGCCATTGGCAATAAATAGGGGCAACTTGCTAGCTGTCCGCCTCTGCATTGTTTGTAGTCTTGTACAAATGAAAGTTTTTTCTCTCATTTTTCTTTGAGAGCAACAATCAAGTATAATATTTTCAGTTGCCCTTTACCCTCAATGTGAAAGTACATTTGTCAGTAACAGACTGTGCATGATGCGTTCTTTTCATATATCCCTGTGTGGACAGCATGAAATAATTGTAGAGGTTAAAGATAGCTTTCATTTCATACTTTAAATTTCTACTTGAATTTGCTGTTATTCATTTGATGTGGAAAGCATCGTTTCAATGATTTTCCAGGCTGTTTATGAAATGTTATTTTGAAAAACTATTTTACAGAATGAATTGAAAGTGTGTCATGGAAATTAAAATTTTTTCTTAAGGTAAGCACATTTCATAAGTTATTATTTACTATCTTTGGTGCTTGCTTGTGATTGGCTTTGCTCTGTTTTGATTCTTCTTTCCGGTACTATGAACATACTTTTTATTGTTGTGCTTAATTTTAACTGAGTCGTAATGAAAACTTCTTTTCTCTTTTTTTTCCCAAGGAGAAAAGCCGGGCTGCACAACACTTTGATTCTACTTCATCAGAGTCAGAAGAAAGCCGACAAAGCTCAAGTGCTTGTGACAGTGATGCCAGTGTTTTATCTCGGCTGACAGAAGAACCTGAGCACCTTAATCAAAAATACATGGACCTGATTGATCGACTACCGTACTCAAAGTCTTATACAATGAAGAAAAGCCGCTCAGAAGTTCATCATCCTACTGGTTACAGATCGGAGAAATCAGATTCAGTGGAGAGTAAACAGCAAATGACCAGTAAAATGGTCCCTGTAAGTGTTCACAATAAGCAGTCAAAGTCTGGTGGACGCATCGTTCAAAGAGAAGCACCACACATGGCTCGCTCCTCCTCTGATGTTTCCTCCAAACATGTCTCCTTCAGCTCTACCCGTTCAACAGTCATTTCTCCGGTGGGTGCCAGGATTCCCCGAACGCAAACGGCTTCAGGGTCGGGGTCTTTGTCGTCTGCATCAAGTCGAACACGCAAGAGTTTGTCAGAAAAGGATCGTGCTTCTACTGCCTCTCAAGGTGGGTTTTGGTTTTGTTCTGTTTTGTTGTTTTTTTGCCAAAGTTAATTTTAGTGAAAGATAGTTTGTAAGAAGAGGTGGCTCATTTTTCTCTTGCTTCATAGGTCTGGGAGCGGGATGGAGGATGGTGTTTGCTGGCTCAGCTGATCTAATAATTGTCACAATGTATCTCCTGTTATGGTCAGATCACAGGTTTAGTCCCTGGTCCGGCTAAGGAGGCTACATTCAAAGGAAAGTTACTTCACAATATTTTCTTCAATTCACCCAACTGCAAATTGGGAACTTATCAATCAACTGGGACTATATACTTGAAGGATGGCATTTGAGGTTTAGTATGCCTGACAGACTACCACACTGTACGCATAGGGGTGGGGGCTGAAATTGTCGACAGAAATCTTGTGTTTTCATCGGAGATAAAATTTATCTTATTTTTTGCTTTTCAATATGGTTTGTCCCCTTTTTGAACTTAATATTTTGTTTGATAATTCTTTTATAGTTTTCAACAGCATTTTAATGCAGTGAGAGAAATCTCTTTCTCTGATACTTTGCTCAAAAATTATTCTTTCATCTTTTTTTTCTTCTTCTCCTCCTCATCTTCCTGCTGTGACATATGTCAAAGAACATGAACCTTTTGTCTCCTTTGACTCTCTGATTCCTTCTGAAGTTTCTGTTCCTGAGTTTTTTTCTTATAACATACACAATTGTTGGGGACCGTTTTTCAGAATGGATTTTGCTTGATGTTTTACAAGAGCTCATGTCGGAGTCTAAAATAGCATAACATAATGAAGGATATGAGTAGAGCTGAATCATTGTGTGAGGATATGAGATTCCATTCTTTTGTTAGGGAACTGAACATCATTTTGCATAGGGTTGAGGAAAAAAATAACTGACAGTTAAGGGAAATATGGTTCCTTCTGCGAATTAATTTGTTTGCCCTTTAAGTACTGAATAGACATAATTTAAAAGTATGCAACTGTAAGACTATAAAAAATCTCCTGGCTAAAAGGCCTCTTGTACACTACTTTTTGCTGTTCCTATGGGAGAATGAATGTGAAGTAAAGTTTATGGAGCTTGGTAAATATAAATGTCTGCGATATGTAACTACCACTGTCTTATGGAAAAAAGGCTATTTGCAAAATCTCTTATAGCAATAGAACCTTACCTTTTCTGCCTTCTTTCTGTCCATGTTTCTTAAACTCTTTGATTTGTTCCTCCAGCTCCTCTGTGTCTTAAATGTAACCGTAAAGCTCTTCGTCTCCGCTCACAAAATTTGTGATTTTGATTCTCATTTGAGGTAGTCTATTTTATCGAGTTTAGCAGTTTATCTGTCAGGACACCTGCTCCCATTTAGCCTGAGTTGGTTGTAGCAGACAGGGTCAAAGCAGCCTGCCTCCTAAATGATCAAAATTATGTGATCAATGTGAGCGTAAAACATTTACAATCATTTAATTTATCCTCCTTGGATATCTTTTAGTTTTTTTAGTTTTAGTAAGAGTTTTACGGCGCTCACAACTGCATAAGGTTATATGAGCGCTTGGATATCTTTAAAGGATCAGATGTTTTTAACATATTTATAAAACCACATTTTCAGGTGTCAAGATACTGACGAGGCCCGGCAGTTTTGTGATACGGAAGACTTTACAGACCAAGGATTCCCACACGGTCAGCGTGAGGCCAGGGGAGTTCGTCGTTGTCAATTTCCAGGATCACTAGATCAAACTTTATCCTGAATTTAATCAAAAAATGTCCTGTATGCCAAATGAAAAGGATTTTTATTTCACGCTTTGAGAAGGAATTTCTTTGACAGTTATAATTGTAGCTGAAGGAAGTGTCATTGCATGGACATCAAGTTTATTGTCATCAGTATTCTTTGAGTACAAATGAAAGCCTTTTGAACTTCTTTCTTACCTTTTTTTTTTTAGGACAGGAATTCATATATATGGAAATTTTCTAATCTTTGCTATGATATATCAGAAAAAACATTTGAAGATGCCAGACTACTTATGCTCATACTCATACTAGCTTTCTAATGTATAGCTGTCAGGAAAAGTCTTCCTTC
>NW_004797975.1:167852-179836 GCF_000002075.1 Aplysia californica
GATGCAATCTGCCATAAAACTCTCACTAAAACCAGTCCCTAATTGATGCAATCTGCCATAAAACTCTCGCTAAAACCAGTCCCTAATTGATGCAATCTGCAGGTGTTCTGGTGTGGTTTGCCCTTTCTTTCCTATCAAACACCTATCGTCCTGATCTCTCCTGCTTCTTTTTTTTGTGTTTGATGCTCTCTTGTAGTGCCTCTAATCTTCGGCACTTTAAGACCGTATTGTGTTGCAAGTGCCGTAAAACTATAACCAGAACATGACGTAATCTCTTTTCCCCCCCCCCACAAACACACCCTGCCTTGAAAGTTCCTAGTCTGTAAATAGATATTATAAACTTTATCTCTCACCTCTCTACCTTTCTACTATTGGTTAGCAAATTGTTGTTCTATTCACTTTTACCCCTGCAACAAGTATAATGGATGTGTATCTATATCATATATAATATATCGCTCATAATATTCTTTGCATTATTTCAAATACCATACTCAAGTTTGTTGGTTTTTAGATACTTTAATTGGTGCTACATTTGTTGCTATAAAGTGTCATCATCTTACTATGCGAAGAATCAATATTATTATTATCTATGATTCTGTGGTGGCCATTTTACAAACACAACCTGTTATGAATAAAAGTGCAACTGTTGAAGAAGAGAAAATGGAATAAAGAAGGAAACTATACCGGTACTATTACTAATCATTTGTCCTTTTTCTTCTTCTTTTTTTTTCACCTTGTTTTATGTTTTTAATTTTAAGTTTAAGTAAAGATTTACAATGTCAGAACACAGGTGGTCGGCAGGTTCTCTGGTGTGGTTTGCTCCTTCCCTCCTATCAATCATCTGTCATCTTGATCCCTACTCTTCTTTTTTGTGTTTGTTACTCTCTTGTAACACCTCAAATCTTCGGCACTTATAATATATGAGCTTATTGTGTTGCAAGTGCTGTAAAACTCTTACTAAAACTAAATTGTCAGAACAAGGAGACTGGGATAGATTTCACTGCCTTGTATGATTAGACCTGCTGGGCCACCCTTTGTCAAGGAGAAAAGTGGCCATATAAGACAGGTGGTCTTTTCTTACTTAGTGTCCTTATAATGTAAAAACATACGCAAGGGAAGAAATGGGAAGTGAACGTTTTTATAGATGATTGTTTTATACGGGTAGCCGTTACAGCAGGTTCGACTGTATATGTAATTTTCACGTACGTATCCTACAAGATGCCCACCCTAACCGGCGTCTGTAGCGGCTGGACATTTCGTCATCGCATGTAGAAGACGGGAGTTCACTTCAGGGGTGGGGAGAATTTTTATCAAGTATCTCGGTCTTTTTGCTGGAAGTGGAATGTTGTATCCCTCTCAGCCCAGGTAGGCCTTTGCAGGCAGGATCAAAGACCTACTCCTAAATGATTGAAATTATGTTGATGGGGGTGTTGAAAACACACATTTTAAGAAAAATGCTCACCTTTATTTTCACTCCGATTTGTAATTATCTTACTGTTGTTTCCAATATTATTATCATAAACTAAGGGACCTCGATGATCAAGAACGCATCTTTAGGGAAGACACTATTGAGACAACCTAACTGTTCTGTGTAAAGCTGAAACAGTTTTGAGTGATTTTTTTATGTCAAAAGAGGTTAACAAAAATTTCTCATGGACTCTTCAACACTTTGACTTTCATTCCATTCGGTTCTCACAGGAGGTCAGATTTGAGTCTCAGGCCTGAAAAATGAGGCAATCTTGTGTATCAGGTTACTCACTTACCTTCAACACAATTGAAAATTGCAATGAGTAAGTATTAGTATTAGTAACTTACAGTTGAGTATGGATATCTCGAACACGTTGGGGATTGACAAATATGTTTAACACGTGGCGGTTCAGTCGAGGAATGGCAAAATGTACAAACTATCCGTGATTTCAAGTTTTCCGTGTTAATGTTTTCTGTGCCTGACTGTACAAAAAGTACATGGATTGTGCCATGCAAAAAATGACTTAAATTTTAAAGAATTTTCCTCAGGGAACGCAGGAAGAAACTTTACCTCATGAGGGACTGGCTGAACCATAAGCTTGAGCTTGCATTAAAGAATAAAAAAAAGCAAAATTGCTTTTTCACAAATGGCATCTCATGAATTATTTTTTAAGGTTTAGAATGTAGCTCTCATTCTCTCAAAATAAATATGTGAAATCTTTTCACTTATTTCCTAATCATTCTGTACTTATCAACAAGTTATTGCCCAATGATATTCAGATATATCTTGAAACAAATATTTACCAACACAAATTGAAAAAAAAAATAAATGAGACTCTTTATTTTCAGATTTGGGTCATCAATAATACTGACAGACAACATAAGTCAAATAAGTGCATACATTGACCAAAACATATCTCATACCATAGAAAATTTCTTTGAGTTTTAAGTGCTCTTTTTGTAAGCCTTGTTTTAACACCTTCGTGACCACCAAAGAATCTTATTTATAATAACTTTATTTCCTGGCAGCATTACTTTCAAGACCAGTGACACGGAGAGTCAATTTCATTGTTCAAATTTTTTGTCTAAACAAAGCTGTCCCACTTTCTGTAAGCCTAGAAGAAGTCAATAAATTCCAGATTTTTGCTAAATTGATGTGAAAATGAAAATGTTTTATTTTTCATTTCTGAAAATAACCTCTTCTAATCTTAGTACAATTTATACTTGGCAAATTCTCTCGTACAAATATTTAAAGCATGCATGGTCCTGGCTGGTCAGCCAGTTTTACGCATGTTGGATCGCTGGTCGCTAAGGTGTTAACAGTAATGAGACACAAAACTTATCCACTGTTCAAAATGGCAAAAAATGTATGAAGACTAGCCTTTGGCATAGGCATTCTTTTCCACCCTCAGTGCACTATCACAATACAATGTACAGTACTAATATATGGCTCACTAAATACTTGAGCCATATTTGGCATTTTAATTACGTACAGTTGTTTTTTCTTTTATATATAAATAATAAATGAGAGTTTCATTTTAACTTCTTTCATTGCTTCCATTTATATTGTAGTTGTTCCTAAAATATGTCGTTTGGAATCTATTTCGGAAACATTTCGTACTTAAAAAAGAAAAACATAGGAATATACAACTTACATTTTAAACTTCTGTTCCGGAATACATTTTAAGAGACTAAAAAAGAAACTACATGCATGTATGGAAGCAAATCTAATAATTGCTTCAATGAGCTGTGATTAAAATTTTCATTAGATTCATTACAGTCATAGGTGCTTAGAATTAGGCTAATTACTAACTCCTACTGAATTGCCTACAAAATGAAATATATAACTAACTGCTTGGTTCTATTCTAGGTATAGAAAAAAGCATTATGAATAGAAACAAGAAGGAAATTTATAGACGGAAAAAAGCCTACAGGTAAAGCAGCGTTATTGCTTCAAAACAAAAATGTAATACTGTTAAGTTTTATAGTCGCATTATGGCAGGTCTTTTCATCATTCATGACTGTACTGTGCATTTGAGATTTTGTACAAATTTTACAGTCTTCTATGTTACACTACACAGTTGCACATTCTGATTGTAGTAAGCAAGTTTGCCAAAATTGACAATGACAAAATATATAGTGGTAATACATAGCATAGCAAAAATATATGTTCAGCAGTGTAATTTAAAGCTATCTCTCTGTTTGAGTTTGAAGGGCCAGTAACATTTTTTTAAATGTTCACAATGAAAATATTTTTTTCTCTCACAAATATTTCAATACCTCATAAAAAGTCATGAGTATCAATATTTTTTCATCCCTTAAAGTTTGAAAGAAATTATGATAGGATATCTATCCACTTTCAGGCACCCACATACACAGTGGAGTTTACTTAAACCGAACACGACTGATCCGAAAACAGAGGTAACCCGAAAGTAAATTAATCTCCCCCTTTTTTTTCTTCTAGTTCAGCAGTCTCTCTAAACCGAAAACCTGGCTAAACTGAAGAAAATTCGGTAGTCTCACAAATTTCAGTCTAAGCGAACACCACTCTATATTATTGTTATAGAAACCAACACCGGAGTTGGGCCTGAAGTGAGAACTTCACCACTTGTCTGACCACAGACATAAGGTGATAAAACACTGGCATTTCACCACCCTTCAACGAGAAGACTAAAGTTGTTGTAACTAGCAACAGCAATAGTTACCAAGCTTTGATGACTTTTCAGGTTAATGATGTTTTCATTAGTATATTTTGAAATTTTCATGTGATGACAAGCTAGGGGTCAAAGGATCACATGCCTTCATGGACGTCCAGGCCACATCACTGCTCCGGTTTGTAAAGTACCGGTGATGAAAAGAATCCTGTTTTTAAAAAACGGGGCATACTGCCAACAACATCATGTACGGATTTCACTTTTGGCAAAGGTTACTTATCCACTCCTCAAGGTTTCCATAGGTTCAAAACCAGTTTTACCTTCATTCTGAGTGTTACACAGACAAAACTTCTTGGAAGTTAGTGCTAAGACTACAGTGACTCTACCTTCATGAGTAAAAAACATATTTCTCTACAACAAGACAGCTCTTACAACAAAAGATATAACAATCTACTCTAGTAGTCTTAAGATCTCCCTGAATTTTTCACAAGCAAAAATGAGAAGTATAAATCAAAGTGAAATATTTTCATCTTTCATCTTCTCTACGAACATTTCTCCATCAGTAAACTTCATCAATATAATGCTCCAAACTATCTATATTGCTTCTGATAACAAAAACCAGGATGTGTATATATTTCTCAAATCATCCTATACAGTTAAAAACAAACATTTGAAAACAAAAGCAAAGAAAACAGTCAATCTCAATGGAGTATACATGGATTCTTCAAATGCATTTGAGGCAGAGATGTTAACGTAATGTTCAGTTTCTGAGCCAAGGCAGCTTAACAATCTTCTCTGCATCTGGCCACTCATAACGAGTCTGATACTCTGTGAAGCTGGGAACATAGCGAGCTGTCTGCATGGGCCTGCCGTAGATGCCAAAGTTGGGGGCTGGGTTGATCCTAAAGTCGGAGGTCGGGACGTCAGTATCGGGGGCCTTGAAGCGTTGCATGTACTCAGTTCTCCCAGGGAATGTGGTGTTGATGCCAGCCTGAAAACAAATATATGTCACTTGTACAATATCAACAATGTCATACTTACAAAATCTGTGTATGCATTAGAAAAAAAAGTTTTAAGTAGGAAACAGGGTTTCAGTGACTTTGAACTTTCTACAGTAAGGCATCAGGTAGTTTACCTTAAAATCTTTTCACTTTATGAGTTTTTCAAGAAGTTACAACTAAATATACATTTTTTAATGTGGTAATCAATTTATTAAATTTATCTTTTATATTAACTCATTAGCAAAATGTACACAAACTCAAAAAAGAAAAACAAAGAAGGCCTACCAGCTCTTGACCGCTTTTTTCTAAAGTTGAGTTATTCTGAGCAATGAAGAGCTAGTGTTTTAAGAACTGAGCCAATACATGTGTAGTTGTAAACTGAAATGTGACCCAGATATACAAATAGTAAAAGTACTCAATAGTTTGGTTATTATCAAGATTATATTATACTATTGGTTACTTCCAGTTAAAAAATCATAATAATCTGAGAAAGGTTAGGTCAGTGTAAGTGTAGCAACTTAACATTAAAGTCTACAAATAAGATGTCACCCCTTTTCCTTACCGGTAACTGAAATGTCTCACAATTATATTCTTTAAAAGCTACAATGCTGTCTGTAACCAAACTAGCAGTTGAGCAAAAACCATACAGGTCAGTTCTGACTACCGATTGGTAAAACAAAAAAGTAATAATTGAAATGGCTTTTGAGAAAATTCTTGTTGAAGTAATAGATGACTATTTCTGCATCTCTAAACTAAGACTGATCCCGAGCGTAGTCCCATAAAAAAGGTGGTGGCTGAAGTGTGCCATTAGTATGTCCTGCTTTTTTTTTCACTCTCCCCCTTACATTTCTGCCCATCAGTCTTGCTCTCTCAGGGTACTAAACGACTGTTATTGCACTGATGTGCTTCTCTACTTAAAACTAAATTCCCTGACAGGCTACATTCCCCATCATTCTTCGAACATCAGAGTGCGTTGCATTCATTTGATTCATCTGTGAAAATATGGGTGTTCAAAAATCGAAGCTCATGATTTAACCTGCAGGTTTGAAAGGCATAAGTCAG
Organism: Aplysia californica; assembly: GCF_000002075.1. Taxonomy (NCBI): domain Eukaryota; kingdom Metazoa; phylum Mollusca; class Gastropoda; order Aplysiida; family Aplysiidae; genus Aplysia; species Aplysia californica. Next base: position 174,037 of record NW_004797975.1, read on the forward strand.
AAACTTGGCTATATTATCACTATCAAACTCAAATACAACACATGAAGGAGAAATGTTGCTTCATTCAATGTTCTTTCTCTCAGTTACTTTTTCTCATTTTATGCAAGTTTACTTTAATTCTTTATTTAACTTCAGCTGATATTTTTTTTTTGGGGGGGGGGAGATGTCTGAAATGAAAACATTGCATCTAAAAATGAAAGTGACGTAAAGCACAAAATTTAAAAATTTCATGTTCACAAAAGAAAGCTGCAATTTCCTCACCTGCTCTTGGACACTCATTTTCTCGTACGGCGCTGTGGTCGCTGGTCTCTGGTTCGCCAGCTTTTCCATCCTCTCATACTGAGAAGCAGCATTCATGGCGTTGAGCGTCTTCACCTCGTTCATCACATTGGAGCTCCGAGCTGCTCCGCCATCAAGAGGGCCAGTAGACTTGGGGTACAGGGAGTCGATTGTTCTGTAACCTTGAAACAATGAAAGAAGAACGCACAATACCACCAAATATTTGAATGAAAATGTCAGCTCTTGCAGAATGCTAAACCCCACAATGAGGTCATTCTTTGCAAAGTTCTTAAACTAGATTTTAAAAAAGTATTCTTCTTAAACACTACTGTGCAGCCTAATCTGCCCATGCCCATCCTTTGATGACTTTTTCTTTTAAATCTGACCGCTTGAAACTGCCCACTCCAAAGTAATCATCAGTTTTCACATCCCTGGAAAAACTAAATTTCATATATATATAGAAAGCAGGGCGTATGCATATATCCTGTGATTATCAAATTTTCACTGAGTGATTTGATGCAAAGTGAGCTATTTGCTTTTGCCGTATATACGTATTATGACAATGGCACAGCTAAGCAGCATTTTGACACATAAACTCTCATCAGTTCCTGGTGATCTTCTGCATATTTCCAAAGGTACATAATTCACGTGACTGAATAAGCTCACCTCTGGTAACCCTCATTCCAGGGTTGCAGTCTCCAAATCTGATCTGTTTCTTCATGGCTCCGATGTTGGAAGGGGGCACAGCGCCAAACTCACTAAATTCTAGACTGGGCTCACCAACAGTCCTCACAGTTCTGTTCATCACGCGTTGATCCAGGCCTGGACTTCCAATTGCTGGAATTTTTAAAAAAGAATACACACCATCTTTCAAAATAACAAATCTCATACATGTTGTTGTATGGAAATTTCAAAATGAAACTATTTACATCTGGTGAAATAAGAACAAAAGCTGCATCATAACATAAAAATATAACGATAAATTTGAATATTTCTTACTTCATGACAAGAACAATCAGCAACCACGACCTCTGTACAAGATGTATTTTCTTTTTTAACAGTCAATTCTAAAACAGACATAATAGGATTTAATTCTATGCTCTCTTTGCAAAATTGGACGGATATCCATTTGTTACAGATCACGGAATAAGTGTAGCTCTAAAGTAAAAGGCACAATGTTAAATATTACTTCCCTCCGCAGTACAGCACATCAACAGTGTTACATAATTTATTTTCCTACAGAAACAAAAGGTCAATAGATCAGATCCAGTGATGACAATGACCTGACTATGACAAGATAACATGTCTTTTTTATGTTTTGTGCACATGTTGATCCTCCCTGACATAAAGAGGGCTCTATTATTATTATTAGCTTAGTTTGAAAGGCAAAGGACTAAGGTGTCCAGGAAACAAGAATAAGAATCTAGTTTTCAATTTGAATCGTTTACTGGAGTTTCAAACTGAGCATTCCATTCTAGGTGAATTCATTCTTCTTTCCTTTCATAAAAAATAACTCAAAAACTTACTGGTATGAGATCGGTCCAAATTATTCATGAGCCCAATTTCTCCATTTTTATCCATCCAAGATGTTTGCATTTTGAAAGAATCTCTTGTTCCTCTTGTCAAATTTTGACGGTATCCTGTGTAGCGGTCAGTGACCCCCATGGTGTCTCCAAATTGCTTGATGCGGTCAGCGGCATCCAAAGTGTATGGCTCCATGTCCTGGAAGCCAGAAATAAAACACAAATTACAATCTCAATAATCTAGCACCCACAAAGCAAACACAGACATAGTGAAAATAGCACCATAGCAAACAGATTTTCAGGACCCAAAGTTTTTCTTAAGTTATAATATATTGTTTTAAAATATAGCCTTGAATTCAACCATTGCAAAATTTTTCATGCTGTGGGATCAAGGGTCGCCTGTCCAGTCGGCAAAGAGTGGTGAAAACTTCACACCTCCCAAGTGCTATTTTAGCCTCTCTGATAATAGCATGCGTCAGTCTTACTTTTCCACTGCCACAAGTGCTTGCATGACTGTTTGACCAACTAAAAACAGAAATGATTGAACGTCTCCATTGTTTCCACCCTTAACCCCACCCATCAATGTAGTTAGTATAAGCACAATCAACCAATGCCACCCCATCTCCGGCATGGTAACAGTAACAATGAATAGCATCAATCTACAATACCAGTCCAACTGCCAATGCCTCTTTCCTTTAAAATTAAAACACAAAAATATCTATCCATGGAACAAAAAAATATTCTGTCTCCCCAAAAATTACAACAGATGAAGAGCTCTGAATTATACACACACCTTCTGAGAACTCTTGAGGGATGAAATAGCCCACTGGTGCAATTCTCTAAGTTCATTTTCTTGTTTTCCAAGAATATTACGATTTGCCAATTTACTTTTGTAATCATACAATCTGTTGCCAACTTGATTGACGGCACTCAAAGCACCTGAAATGGAAAGAGCATAGTGGAAAGGTTATAGAGAACTAGTTACAGGCAGGCAAACCACAGCTTGTACATAATGTACCACAATTTTGATTTTTTAAATTAGTTCATATTTTTTCTCCTAGGTGCAAGTAGGCCCTAATTGCATGCCAACAGTTTGGCAAGACAGTCCAGCAAGTAATAAATTATCATCATAACTTGACTTTGAAATTGTTAAACTTCCCCATACGACAGATCTTTGCATGTGTGTCCAAGTGATTTCATCAGCTTTCAGTCATACCTTTTATGATGAAGGGAAGGATACCCTAGCAATAAGCATTAGATTCTGAACTTCTTATTTCTTCCGATGATAAAGGGATTAGGCCCTATCAGGTCTAATAATTTTTATAAGTTATTCATTTATAGATGCTTTGCCTATCTTTGCTCTTTGATATGATTCTGAAGTTATATTACTACATTAAAAGGAAAATATTAATTCCAATAGGCATGAACTATGATTCAGAATAGTGACAGCAGACTGCACCAACTTGAACATAAAAAAATGGGATTTACGCTACATGAAATTATCAACAAAACCAGCTTACCGGACATGTGTTCATTGGTCTGTCTTGAGGTGAAGTTGCCAGGTTTACTGCGCCAGTCTTGAGAAGTGGATAAAAATGTATCATCCAGGGCAATATGTTCCAGGGCATTGTTTATCACAGACAACTCTCTTGCGATTTCCTCTGTCACATAGAAGTTTCCAGACTGGAGGACATCCTGAGAAAGAAGAGTCATCATCGTTTTTGCATGATTATTTAAAGGGCCATCCATACTGACAGGAGTAGCAATTGTGGTTTGGAAAACTGACTGGCTGTCACTTACATTGACCATTCCTCTTATTATCTAGCTAGGGAGAGAGTGGAAAAGGGAGGGATGGGGTGGGGGGGGGGGGCATTTTGTTTTGGGCCAAAACTCCATCAAACAAGTGTCTCTCTCTAGTTACATAGCAGTCTCGTCCTCTGAGAAATTCCCTCTATAAAATGCGACTGGGCAATCTTTGCTATAGCTGGTATAGTAAGGGCTAGCGGTATGCTTACAGTAGGAATACCAAACAAAATCATGGGTGGCTCAAAATTGAAAATGAAATAAAGATTAGCGCCATATATTCTGACAATAACATGTCGCAACCTCAGAGCTTTCTTGTCCAATCTCCATTCGTAATAACAGTGAAAACAGTTCATAACAAAAGGTAAGCTAAGAAGAAGTCACATTTTCAAAGAAGAAAAAAATGGAGATAGGACATGAAAGCACTGAGGTCGTGATGTACTGACAGTTGAGTAACTAAAGACAGGTTCAATAATAAAATAATAGATAAAATACTGAGTAGGCTTATTTAATCATAAAATCATGTACTGTTCAATGCTGTCTCATCCTTCATTTGTTATCAACAGAGAAACCAAATTGGCAACCAAAAGTGCATGATTTTCATGCAAAGTTACGTATCGTAACTGCATGGGTAGCAACAACAGTTGCAAGTTAACGTTGATAATAAAAATAGTGAAAAAATGAGTCTATAATATTGTCTTTTTTGGCATCCTCAAATAAGCAAAGAGCTTTTTAAATGTTGATAAATATTAGTTTGGATTTACTTGAAATTGAATTAAAATTATCAGCAATAAATATTGTCTGTTATCCAGCCAACAAAACGAGGCAGATTCTAGATCTAGTTGTTTTGCCGAGTTAATAAACAACTCATGCATAGCTTACTCACCGAATGTAAAGAGGAAGTAAGGCAAAATGTAAACCATGAGGATACATGGAAACAGAAGAAACATTTGCATATTAAAAAGACCATGCATGCCTTTGAAGACAAACTTTTATTTCCATTTTTAGAATTGGTGTATTTTTCTCTGGAAAACTAGATCTATAAGCTGGTTGTTCACTTGATCTAATATAGTAGTTATAGCAGCTAATGTGGTGGGATTTTTAAAAAAAATAATATTAAAGACCCAGATAGAGAGCTGTGGATTTAATTTCTACTAAAATTATAAAAGACATAGATCTAGATCTAATAAAAAGAACAGAGGAAATGAGCTTGATATATTATGTCACCCATGGTTTTTTTTGACAGACCGTATTCTCTTTCTCATGTTTTATTTAAAAAGATTTCTCTATATAAGCAGGATAGAGTAAAGAATTCCATGATCAAATATCAGAGAATATTATAAGCGGGTTAAATGCCGAACCAACTCGTCTTGAAGACCGGATCGTAGCAACGCAGACGAACTCTATACTCTATGACTCTATTATACATAAATAGATCAATCTAGTGACTTAAACTTGCCTGGATGTCGCCTCTGACCGCACTAACGGCATTACGCACAGCTCCGCCTGTTCTCATAGCCATATTGATGTTCCTTCAGAACAAAACTGAACTGAACTATAATATGAAACTGATTAATACAGGGTGTGTTTTAGAGTGTTCTTCAAATACACCATAAGGGGTCTCTGAGCTTCCTTAGTGATGACTGTGGAAGCGTTAGCAACACGAAATTTCGGTGTTCCTTCAAACAAAAGATTTCGATAGGCCTAGGGGACGTAATAATAACGTTTACGTCGTCTTTGCTTTGTATCGAGTTTTCCTGAACATGTGTGCAATATTAATATTATTATGAGTGTTCGATGTACGCATCAATTTTTTTTTAATGTTTGGTAAGTGTTTTGCAGTGTTCGCAACTGCATAAGGTCATATGAGGGCGCGGGACATATTAAACATTTGCAGTTGGTAGGAAATTTTGAATTTTGCCCAGGTGGCGGCCGAAGCTTACTCTTGACGATTTAAGACCACGTCCAAGGGGTCTTTAACGTGCGCAACTTGCACAACGGACTTCCGAGATTTTTCGCCCTTGTCCGAGAAGACTAGGTGTAGATCTTTCCTGCTACAAGATCAGGGGTGTGGCTGTAAGACACCAGTAAGAAGAAACCAATGAGTAGGCCTGGCAGGAGAAATGCTGCAGAAAGATTAATTAAGGAGCCTGGACTGTGTGTGTGTGTGTGTGTTGTGTGTGTGTGTGTGTGTG
>NW_004797975.1:181353-197954 GCF_000002075.1 Aplysia californica
GAGAGAGAGAGAGAGAGAGAGAGAGAGAGAGAGAGAGAGAGAGAGAGAGAGTGTGTGTGTGTGTGTGTGACAGGGCGGTGCTCAGCATCACTTTAACTTTGAATTCTGCCAAAATCTCACTCCTTCCACATTCAACATAGGGTCACGCTAGCCAAATAGTGCCGGGTAGAAGAAGCCGTGTTAGTGCTAACACACCTTGTGCACCCAATTCCATCTCTATACAGATTTTTTTTTCATTTGTCGATGACTAATAATGTCACAGGCAAGGCCTAAACTTTGCTACATGAATACATGTACATGTAGACCAATTGACTTAAAACACCTGCACACCTTGTTAAAACCTTGCCATATTTCACTCTTCATTTCATTTCTTGGCATAAGCTGTAGTCAGGGTTCGTCCTAAACGATCACAACAATGGCAGTGGCAGCGAGGAAAGAGAAAATGTCTTACAAAAATACAATTCTCTTTTTTCTGAACTTCTTTACAACTGACATCAAAAGCACGCACAATAGAGGCATCAGTGAAGAATGCCCCATTACTAACCGGTGCACTTAAATTGTGGACAACTCCATAAAATAGTTCGAAATGTTTCCGCTTCTCAGACTTTGGTTTTGGATTACTCAAACCTCAGACTAGGCTAAACTGAAAATCAAACCCAACAAATTCATTGATATATAATATTATATAATGCATGCAAAACGAACTGTTTCAATAAATCTGGGTTAACGAATGCTCATTCTAGGACAAGGACAAGAACAAAAAGCATCACATTTTTTAATGTGATTATAAAGCACAAATTTATCTTTCAAAAGGCAATTTAATGTCATTTTCAGTTAGCAGTATATGAACATCAAAATATCTGTTCTAACCTGTACAAAATTATATACATGACATTATGACTCCACCGTTTCCTTCAAGGAATCAAAGTCAGCCTATCATTCACATGATTGTGGTTGGACACAAACATACACTATTTACAATATGATATATATAATATATCATGTACGCGTGTGTACGGAAAGAAAGTTACATTATAACCATTTTTTTAAAAGGCGAACCATAGAAAATTTTCTTCTGTACGGGTAGTCTTCTTTAAAAGAAAAATTACGATTTTAAAACTAAAGACAGCAAGAGAGTAAAAGAAAATGGAGCTGCCAACTCTTTAGGCAGCAGGTTTCCACTCGCAATCCTTGAAGCAATATTTTATATCTTTTCACAAGTGCCAAAGATTTGTGCATCCTGAATTTGGTTTTTATAATTTAGTTACTGTTTCATATGTTTGATTAATCTTATTACTATCTATATATATATTTATAAATGTATTTTTGTGCATTTAACCCTATCCGTACGCCCAGGGATCATTTTGTACTCCCGGGGTTGTATTCTTCACATTTTAGAATACTTCTAGTACGAAGATCTCTTTGAAACTTTCAGTATTTCTCAAAAAATCATTTTGACAGACTGCTATGCAAAGCATACGGATCGAATTAACAAGTAAATTTCCTCTTTGAAAGCGGTGACACAGTTCCCCACGTCGTATGGATACGGTAGTTAAACACGACGTACGGATAGGGTTAAAAAGAGACTCTTTTTTAAAACAGGCGTTCAAATCAATGTACAATGGCTGTAACTTTTGATAGTTCTCTTCAATTATTATGCGGCAGAGAACAATGAAACAAAAACCCCCCACAATATTTCAAGACTTGCTAGCACATCTTTAAGAGTGATAGAGCTAATGAGGTTTACAGTATTCAGACAAAACAAGAAAAGAATAGTCATATATTATATAATATCCATGATTGACAGCCGTGAAGGCTTTCCCTGAGAATATGATTGCTCTATCACTCCTAGACGTGAAGAATGTATGATGCATGATGTTATATTGTCCAAAACTATCTTTCCAGCTTTGTATCAAAATCTAGTTGGATCTCAATCCATGCATCACACATAGGCTACAACAAGTTGTTAACACAGTTAACATCACTGCACCCACAACTTTTCCTTCTTAGGAAGACCCATCCCCATCATCCCCGAATGTTCGAACACTAAAGCAGTCACTGAATTAGTTATCATCATCATTAGGTATGAAACTTTTATAGAACAAGATGTTATGCATTACTCAGTGACAACTGAGTTTGTACATATCTATAATATATTATAGTCATGAACTGAATAAACTAAAAAAAAAAAAAGAAAGAAGACACTGTACATGGAAATAAAAGCTCAATGACTTTAACATCAATATATTTACAACACAAATAAATTTTCAACATTACAGCATGGGCAACCATTGGCACCCAGTCTTAGCGTCATGAGTTTCCTTCCTGGAACTCTAGCTTCAGGCTTTCCGAGTCTGAAACAATACTGGTTTTTCTGCTCAGATTAAGCATTCCTGACAAGATTTCTGTGGATAAAAACAAAACATACTTGACAATACAACACAAATCAAACGCATAAAATTTTAATTTTCAAAAATGCACCTCAAGTGATCAATCATCTTTTCAAAATTTGCTTTACCGTGCTGTAACAAGAACTTTATAGACATGTGGAGTGAAATAAAAATCATTTGTGCTGTTGGAGAAACTAAACAGGAGCACCTCATTGGTCCTTTGAACTTTATAGATGCAGAAATAAAGCTTATCTTTTTCACTGTAAAAATGTTCCATAAGCTGAGTTTTTTCAACAAAAAAGTGACGTTGAAACAAGAGAATACATATAGTATTTCAGCAACACTCTGAAACTCCCAGAAAAATGTTAAATTTATTTCAATTCTAGAACATTTTTTCTTGTTTCTCCAAACTAACAATTTTTAAAATCTGAAAATATAATGCAGTTATAATCTTTCTTTACTAAGAGGAAGGTATTGAACAAGTTTATACCCAAAATGATCGAAGAATGAAACATATAAACAAAGCATGGATTACCCAAAGAATGCTTCAAACTTGATTACCGACAATCAATACTCACGTTTTCTGAGGACAGGGAGACTTAAGTATTTTGCCTGCCACTCTTGAGCTTTGGATACCAAGGAGTCCAGAGTCGTAGCTGAACCGACTACTTCCTTGAAGGTTTCAAACAGCTTGGAAGTGAGGGAACTGAACTGCACCTGGGTTAAGGTTGACAACTCTTCTCTGCATCAAAACAGTATGTTTTTGCATGTTATCGGTCCCTCTGTTACACCCTGTTCCCATCCCCGGTTAAATGTTTCCAGTAAGAGGAAATTGTATTATGTGAATAATATGTACTTTAAAAAATAAACTGCTCTTACTCATGTATGATACTTGTTGAAAATTAGTCTCTGAACTTTCAAATTACTGTGATATAACACTCTATAAATCAACAACCCCCCCCCACCCCCAACAAACATCCATCAAATTTTTTTGTTAATAACAATATAAGCAACAAATGAAGAAAAACAAAAAGTAGAAAAGGATACTATAAAGAATTTTCGATTCTGCCAGTTTCCTTCGGAGGCCCATTGTTGAAACAGATCATCAAGAGATGGTGAGGAGTTGGCTTCTTCCTTCAGGCCGGCCGCTGGAAGATTTTCTTGAAAGGAACTGTAAGAAATAACAGCACTGATGTACAACTCATCTTTGCTCACCTAAACAGAAAATAATCAGGTGAAGAAAGGTTCACCTGACAGATGCTCAGGCCTCAGGGTTTTTGTCCTGCAGGAGTCACTGGATTAGTTGTAGGGACATTAGATTAACTGTTTTCACTTGCTTGAGCCATGATACAATCAATTTAGGAGGCAAAAGGCCAAATAGTGCGTTACAGTCAAACCTCTTTACACCGACACCTTTGAATCACATAGAAGTTTTTCTTAGATAATATAGCTAGCATGGACTTAAAGAATTTGTTATCAATACGATTTGCCCGCCTCAAGCAATAGGTCCAAATACAAAGAAACACTGAATCAGCCAGTGCATTTGGTTCTGTTGACAAATGCTGAGACGCAGAGCTACACAAAAAGTTGTGCTAAGAGTAAGTGTGCCGCTCTGTTGAAAAAGATAGAATAAATTGCCCTACCCTCTGACACATCAGTGTGCGGTGTGACTGGCTAGCTTCACATGTAGTCTAATCAAATTCTTACAAACGACAGAATGTATTACCAGTTTTCTTAAAGATATGGTTTATACTAGAATACATCAGCCAATGTTAATGCTTGTTACAAACTATACATAAGACTCCAGGCCGGCAATGAGGCTATGCTTAGTTACTTAAAAACATTCTGAACGCAGTACAAATGAGAAGAGAAATTTTTCAACCTAGTGTAGTAAAAAAAATAATGATGTAGTCACAAAGTACAACTCAATCCTGTATGTGTGTACACACACTCATCACCATTTCAAGACAAAACTTCATCACATAAAGTTTGAGCAAGTTGAAACTGGTGAGATGATCCGTGTGTGTACAACTTAGTACTAAAAATACAAAAGTATTGACCTGGTATTTGATTTTTTTCCCCCTTACCATGTTATGTCATAGTTCCTTGTAGAAATAAAGTGTTGGCAATTAGTGATGATATTGTAACAAATGGCGGTACAAGTATAAAAAGCTTTGACTGTACACAGCACCAAGAGACTTGAGGAAAAATGAATGTGATACAAAATTCAATAAAAAAGCCTTTATGATGCATTACTTGGCATCAGATTTAGAAAGTAAAACCTGAGACCTGGCTTTTAAGGAGGAGGAAGATTCTTACAAAGAATAGAAAAAACTGCAAAGCCTATCTAAATGTAATATATATTTCCTTTTATTTTGTTGAAATTTTTCATTTACTCAAACCTGAAATTTAAATGATAAATTACTTGTTACATTAAATATGTTTGTGATACAAACATTAACTTTATAAATGGGAGGAATATTATCAAAAGTTCACTTCCATCAGATACAATATCACTTAATTTAGACATTATAACTATGCTACAAGCAATTGAGGTTAATTTGCTAAATTTTAAAAAGCTAATAAATAATACCATGGCTAACCTGTAAAGAAAAGAAAGTTCAGAAGTTAGGATCACAATGTACAAGAAGTCATAAAATCAAGTATAACCCTTTTCATTTCAGGTTATCAAAGAAAGTGTACAGTATTCAGACACAACTTTCCACTTCAGTTGAGAAAAGATACAGAAAAATTAAAAATTGCAGTCATCTGAGTACTTTCCCTCTTATACAAAACACTCAGCGACGAAAGTCCCAAACAAAATAGGTAGCCTATTTTATGAGTATGATTTTCATGACTTCAAGCACTTTTGCTGTTACACGAGGCAACAACATATGTATAAGTATAAAACACACACACTAATCTCACTGCCTTAAATTGTTTTTCACCACTCCTTTCTTTGGTGTAAAAAAGGGCAATAAATAAAAATAGGTAAATACTTGGGAGGAGGGACAAAAACTAAAAAACTATATTAAAAAAACAAAAACAAAAACAACCCCAAACAAACCCAAAAACAAAAGGAGTGGTAAAAAAATATGTGTATAATTTGAAGAACTAAGCACACGCATAGTTACCCACACGCCGTTTTGGGTCTTACTTATCACACTATACCACTCCTCTCACTCTTCACAGTGCCTGGGAACAAGCCGTGATCCCAAGAAGAGGGAGAAGTGGCGCGGACCACTATTGTACTCTGAAGAACGGACGGTTGGTTGACAACAGTCTATGTGCTGGCCGGCGCAACAGACTTACTGAATTTCTGAGCTCAGGCACTCAATTTCCCGGCGAAGCTCTGCTGCTTTGCTCCCTCGGTCCTTGTAACCGTCTTTCAGTTGGTGAATGTACTCAGCCGCTAAAAGAGGGAGACTGGTCAGAATAAGGGTCAAGTGCCCCTCTAAACGGGCACATCTAACGCACTACAGCAACAATCACAGAACTTTCACACACCTCCATACTCAACTATACAATCTTCCAATAACAGCACTACTAGATACAGCCTTACCACATAATATAAATATATTGTATGCAAATGAAAAAAAAAGGGCAAAAACAAATTATAGGAAAAAGAAAGTTTCATAGCACCTGTGTAGCGTTTGACTTATAAAATACACCTCTGAAATGGTGCACAAATCAAATAATTTTTTTTTCTTTTGGGGCAGTATTTGTTTCCAGTTTGGTCTCAGTTGAAGTTAAACAAAACACAGTGCTATTTCTTACCTCCGTCTCTGAAAATGAAAAAGGTTATTGATAGAGGCAGACAAATAATAGCGCAAAGAAAAGAAAACTCAAAGGATCCTCACCTTTAGTAAGAACTGTTGACTCGCTGAGTTTACCCTTATCACGTAGGGAGGGAACGTGATCTTTAAGGTCATCAAGACAAGTCTGAAACGAAGAGGCCAAAGAATATTAGGTAACTTGTTTGAAAGAACCTGTACGTTAGAAATAGTATTTCAAAGAGAAAAAGACATGCTGTTCAACAAATCTGAGATACCTCCCCTCTTCCATCCTACTTTCTTCTCCTCCCTATCACTTATTCATAAACGCCTCTTCCTCGTCACACATTCCTTTTATTCTTCCTCCCCTTCCCCCCCTCCAGTTTGTTAAATAATATTCAATGAAATGAAAGCTTGATCTGCTGTGTCAAACCAGTAATAAGTGTAGGGAAGCAGTCAGCTATTTCACTACTTTTATATATCCCTTCCTCTCAAACACCCATAGCCATTCAATATTTCGAAGGGGGAAAAAAAGAATGATTTTTATTCAATTTCAACTTTCAGAACTTCCTTAAACACTTGGCTGCCTCTTCTCGCCGATTGGCAATGTTTACCGCCCAGTTTCTTTGGATTTTCCCCAGAATATGACGGCAAAGTGTTAAGACAATATTGAGCTGATACTGTTAACAAACTTTAAAATGCATCGTTCATACTGATCTGGAAGATTCTTATTAGGGTTCCCCTCTGAGACCCCACGGACAAGATAAGTTCCTTCAGGATGTATACCTTGATTTTATCCCTCCGTTTGACTTCAGCACGCTTGTGAGATGGCCTCTTGTGGCGGGGAACAGGGTTGTTACTTTTTGGCGACCGTCCGGTACCTCGTGACGCTACGGTGGAGCTGCTGGCACTCATGCTGCCACTGCTCTCGCTCCACGTGGGTGAAGATGAACGGGACATGTTCTGAGGCGTCACCCCACCCGAGTGTGGTGGGGTCACGCTTGTGTCAAAGGGGAGGGGTGCATCGGCAGGGGTGTTGAAGAGTGGAGAGACATTGCCTTCACCGGGGAATGAGAGGTTCAGATCCCTGGGTCTCGAATTATCCTCCAAGAAGAAGTTCAGATCGCATGGTGACTGTGAGCCATAGCTGTCCGGCACCTCTGAGTCAAACTGCATGTGAGTGTCCAAGGAAAATGAAGCATCCCCAAAACTCTGCCTCAGCAGCTGGTCAATCTCATTGGAAGAGATGTTCAGGTCACCGAGATCACAGCTCAGTGACGGTAGCTGATGAAAAAAAAAAAGTCAAATGAAGGTTAAGGTTTATGCTACTTATCAACTTTGAACGCAACAGTGTATCAAATTTAAAATTACAAAAACAGACCATTTAAAAAAACTAATTTTGCAGCTATACAAATATTTCACGCTATTTAAGAGCTTCCACAATAAAAAATTAAACAAATTACCATGCTTGATACTTGCAAAAGGTTAAAACAGAAAACAGAAAAAGTGGGGTTTTTTCACAAATCATTTCACTATCTTTCATTGAGGTCTGCACGACATTTTTCTTCCACAAATCAATTTACTTTCTTTCATTAAAGTCTGGCTTCTTGTAGTGGGTTTGCTCAAAATTCTGAAACTTCTCTAAAATATCTACTAAAGTCAAAGTTCAAGAGGGATATGAGCTGGTTGCCCCTGGGTAGTCATAGACATCCCAGTACAGCATTGTCCTGTGTTATCTGCACGAGTGAAGCATTCAAGCCCCTGAGTAACTGGAAGTAAAACTATCAAGTAAGCCACAACAATAAATAAAATAATAAAACTTTACCATCCACTGTTTACCAAAAAACACCAATTCAATAGAGGGAAGCAATAGATCTCAGCAAACTTGCATTTCGTAATGATAAAGTGGGTTTTGTCCCTTGGTACATGGTGCTCGTAAAAATCTTGAGGACATCAAAGGTCACTGGCAACGTGCAGAAATTCGAGCTTCAGCAAGAGGGGAAAAACTTGAACAAGAGGGCTAAATCCCTGTGCACACGGCACGCAGCAGAGTGCCATTCGACAATCATGCAGCGACAGCGTGGCACATCCGAGCTCTACGATTGGTCAGGAATGCAGGGCTTCCATTGGACCAACGTCACGTGGTTTGAGCGGGTATAAAAGCTACGTGCGCCCACTATTTGGATTTTGCAATCTCAGTGAGTCGAGCAGGAACGTCGTCCACTCTCGAAAGAGCCATTGAACCACTAAAAAAACCCACATGAATCAAGTGAAAGATAGTCAAGACAATTCGGCACCGAGCTTGGAGTGGTCAATGACGACCAGCCCTCATTTCGACTGATTTGTCATCTGGGTCTAAAGATCTACTAGATCTAGATTCTAGTAGAGACCATTTGAGATGGACGAGGAGAATTGACCCAACCACGGAAACTGAAGTGGCATAAAAACAACAAGAAATGAATAAATTGGTTTTAAAAAAGGATGAAAATTCTCACCTCATCTCCCAATGTTGAAATAGGGAAACTGGCAAAGGATGAATCAAGCTGTGGGTCCCGGGAATCGGCTCCCAAAGCAATCATTCCTAAACACTAGCCCGTTAGTATGTTCAGGAGAAAATTCAGGGGTAGGCTGTCCGACATTGACTACGAAATTTGGGGCGTGACCAAGCCTTTTATACTCCGTCCCACAATGCACCGCGGCATGGCCTGCTTGTGCGCTGAATGTAATCGATCCGAATGGAGAAGTTGGATTACCTCTATTATCAATTTCACTAAGACTGATTTTCTTTCTACCAAATTAAATGAGAACCGGTGAGTATCATTAAATTATACTTTGATAAGTTAAATTTTGTGTTGGGAATAAATTTGTGGATTGCTATTCTCTGCAGCGAATGTGAGCACGACGCTGATTGGCTAAAATATCAACATAATTTATTAGCTTAGGCTAGCCTAGCCTATGAGAAACCCGTGGTGGAGAGCATTGCCGCGGCTGCCTTTACTTTAGGCTAGATTCTATTTTTAGCTCACGATAACTTTGTTTTGGGCAAGGCTTTCTCCTTTGTTTGTCCTTTGTTATATTTTGACTGAATTTCAAAAACTCTTCCCCCAGTTGTTTAACAAATGGGAAGGGGAAGTAGATTAATTGCAACCGAATTTCAAGTTATAAGATTGAATGCAAATGATTTTTATCTCTTGGGATTTTAGACTGAAGTTGATTCGGAAGTCATTTTGTTTGACGTTCCTTTGCCGTTGGTCTTGGTTTGGATTTTTTTAGGCTACGTTAGATTTCGCCACAAGGCTAGAATCTAGATCTAGATTCTAATTCTAGATGCCTACTGCAATAGACCTCTAATCTAGATTTATTTCCGTAGAATAAGTAATGAGATCAAGATCATTCAAGATCACCACAAATGATAATGATTAGATCTAGTCTAATATGTACATCTCTAAATCTCGATCCAAATACATGGCTTTGTATCATACTCCTACCACTCTGACAATGAGTATGAGACTGAATCAAAAATTTTATAGAAATCTAGATCTAGATCTAGATCTAGAACGGGTTCCGTCAGTCACGGCATTGCCGTGCCAGATTGTAGATGTGTGTTACAAGTCTTTATCTAGCTAGATTCTAGATCTAGAATCTAGATTAGAAAGTAGATTCTAGATAATATTTTGAGTCTAGAATAAGATATTAGATCTAGATCTAGATCTAGATTCTAGATCTATAATGTGAATACATGTAGTAAAACCTATCTATAGTCAAGGCTTAGTCTGTCTAATTGAGTCCAAAGACATGAATGTGGTAGCTTTTCTAAATTCAAGACATGTCCTTTGGCATGCTGATGAGAGCTCTAGATGATGATGGTGCTCTTGTACGAGAGGCTGTGGTCTTGATTTTTACATGGAATGTTGCTTGAAATCTGAATACTGTAGAAGCATTTAGAACTTATTGTATCAAATGTTTTTTTAACAGTACAGATACTTGAGAAAAAAATTGTTGTCCTTTCTCAAGGCATGGAACTTCTCTGCATTCACAAGGTTGGTCAGGTTCATCATTGACTTCAAAGGCCAAGTAATGAATTGACCCAGCAAAAGTATGATTCCATTTCAGTGGGAGCGATTTATAAAAAGTGTCCTCTCATTATTATGGTTTTTTACTTAGCTTGCCAACTACATTCAAGAATTGGCGCTCATACTCATATGATGACCGTATAGCCGTATACTTTTATGCAGTTGCGACAGTTGCGAGCGCCGTAAAACCTCAACTAAAACTAAAACAAAAACAAACATTCAAGAACAGTTTGTTATCATGCTTGTCTTGCACTTTGCATTTTGCGACGTATTTTATCTCAGATCATGATAAAATTAAGCTTATTTAGTTATAAATTAATATAAAAATCACCATCAGGGGGATTATTGCTGTTGGATGGGGAAAGTAAATTATATACTGATGTTTTAAGAAAATTCATTTTCCCTTAATTTGATATATTTTGCTAATATATAACGGTTGAAATTTTCTTGAAAATAATTGATTTGCTACAGTGTAAGTGGCCATTTGTGATTTGCTGCAAAAAATACTGCAGTTTGATCCACAAAGCAGTGCACCTGTGTGCGGGAGTGAAAGTTTAAAATCTACAGAAAAAATTCATGCTAGGCTCTTGTAATGAAATCTCTATCATGTCATGTAAAAATGATTAGATCACATTCTAAACTGATTTTATCTGTCTTTGTAGGAGAGAAAGGGAACAAAAAGCTTTCTGTTTGACAGAGCAGTTCAAAGTCCAAGTAACTATTAGAGACAAAAGTCTTAGTTCCCACATATTGACGAGATTTATCAATGTTTACTGACTGATAAGGTAGAAAACTTTTATCTGGACTGCTGGCTTGCTCGAGTCAGGAAGAATAAGTTACTATGCTTACTTTTTATCTTCACTCTCTCATCTTGTTCTCTATCATTGTAGGCCTACATGACATTGGTCTATTTTGCCTATTGATTATTTATGCCTTTATTATTAATTATTAAAGTTACAACGACAAATAATCACTTTGGAACATGTTCATTTCTAATGTATCTTTTTCAATTGCTCCCCCAATACATTGTAGGCCTATCCTGTTTCGTTTGCACTAGTGAAGTCTTGGTGTGTACACAAGCTCTTGGTGCAAATCATGTATCTTGTGCTTTCATGAATTATTGAATGCTTTTTGGGGTCTGTCTTGAAGATGAGTTTCAAAGTAATAATAGTCAGCTGTGTAGTTTTGCTTCTCACCATCACTGCTTTGTCTGAAGGTATAAGTATTTATAATGAGTTCTTAGAATTTACGTGTTTGGTCACACTTTGTGCAGATGGCGTCGGTAGCCTAGTGTTCAGGGTACTGGACCCATAATCATGAGATTGCTGCTGATTGCAGGTTCTGGGGTTCGAGCCTCAGCTCAGTCCAACTCTGTGTTGTTGGGAAAGGCATACACCGGGACGTTCCTGTTTGGTTCAGTCCTTTCAGAGATGGACATTAAACTCATGGTCCTGCCTCCTAAGTCCTGATAGTGTTGGTGGGGGTGTTTTACCTATTATATCAGATATCATTTCACATTTTGCACCGAACATACTCTTGAATCATTATACAGAGGTACATGTACCAGCTTGAATTTCACAGCTTTTGTTTACTATGCGCAATGAGGGGTTATTTATTACTGTAGTAGGCCTACTGTGCATACGGTGTACATTGTCGTAATTTTGTAGATCTAATGTAAGGAGAGAAAATCTGTCTTGTGGGGTCTGGTCAAGCGTAAAATAGATCTATTTTAAAAGTGAGTCAGCAGACTTGTTTGAGTTTGACAATAATGCTGGAAAAACAAGTGACATTGGAGTGTAAGTATCTCTCTCTATTGATCAGTTTTGCTTTTCATCAGTAACTTGGGAGTGTAAGTATCTCTCTCTCTCTATTGATCAGTTTTGCTTCATCAGTAACTTGGAGTGTAAGTATCTCTCTCTATTGATCAGTTTTGCTCCATCAGTAACTTGGAGTGAAAGTATCTCTCTCTCTCTCTATTGATCAGTTTTGCTCCATCAGTAACTTGGAGTGTAAGTATCTCTCTCTCTATTGATCAGTTTTGCTTCATCAGTAACTTGGAGTGTAAGTATCTCTCTCTATTGATCAGTTTTGCTTCATCAGTAACTTGGAGTGTAAGTATCTCTCTCTATTGATCAGTTTTGCTTCACCAGTGCAAACGAAACAGGATAGATCTACAATGTATTGGGGGAGTAACGATCCCTAACAGTAACAGTCTATGAATGAGTCAGGTGAAGACCACTTTTTGCAGACCTGCGTCTATGACTTTGGCACGGGCACGGATTTGTTTACTCATTGAAATAAAACTCTGCACTTTTTGCTGGCTCTTAATCAAAATGTCAGCAGTCTCTACTTCTATCAGTTCATATCTCAGGAACTTCCTGTCTCTATCTAATCTGTCACTCTTTGGCTAAGCTCGTTACTTCATCTCCCTCCCTTCGTAATTT
Organism: Aplysia californica; assembly: GCF_000002075.1. Lineage (NCBI taxonomy): Eukaryota > Metazoa > Mollusca > Gastropoda > Aplysiida > Aplysiidae > Aplysia > Aplysia californica. The sequence continues at coordinate 194,034 of NW_004797975.1, forward strand.
GAATTAGGCAAGGGAATGGGAACTGGGGCGTTCAGACAAATATGTCATTATGATTGCTGAACAGATTTCAGATTGCAAGTGTTTTGATTTATAAATTTCTTCCTTGTCCCACCATAGCTATCAATGTTTTAAAAAAATGTATACTAGATCTATACGTATAGGCTCATTTTCTATCTTCTCGTTTTTCTTACTTCATTTTACTGCAAAGGGGAGGGGATGGCAAAAGAAGAAACAGGAAACGGAAAAAAGTGTCACAGGTAGCCTTCCTTAAGTCTGACAATCAGTCGCAACAAGAATCTGTGTTGAGAAACCACCATTGCCACCACTGCTGGTGACTCTTGACATCAAACTGAGCCAGGAAGTATAGAGTCGTAGAATCTGATGACCTTGATGTTGGGGTTAACAACCTTAGCATTGGTCAACCGTCAATGGACATACCCAAATATTGCCGAAGAATATGATCAATGACCTTGCCTTGATGTTGGGGTTAACAACCTTAGCTATGGTCATGGTGTCTGTCGACCGTCAACGGACATTCCCCAAATGTAGCCAAACTAGACTCGCCGAGATAGGCGCGAATTGTACGGTTATAGTATAGCCTTCATGTGGAACGAGCTAGGAAGGATGACCCAGGACAAAGATAATGGAAGGAGCTTGTATGTGGCCTATACCCTGCCAGAGGTGAAAGGCACTGATGATGATGTAGCCTTCATAGTGGAAGACATGAACAGTACGGCTACTACTATTACTATCACTGCTCTTGACGGAACCAGGTCAATAACCTATGGGTCAGACAACTACGGTACACCGGATGTCCTGTTTTTTCGCCTTCGCTGGCCCCCTTACTACTCTCCCCATTCTTTTGTTGCTTTAGAAAAGTACAATCGGAATTGTCGAGGAGAAAAGTGGTTGTCTATTATACGGGGTGCCCACTACGGCCGGATCGGGCCGATCGCCCGACTCGGTCGCCTGACTGAAACTGAATACAAACACGTTTGTTTTTTTATTTTGAGGCGACCGAGTCGAGCCTTCCGTAGTGTGCACCCCATCTTAGACAGGTGGACGTCTCACGCTCTCATTATGGTGTGGGTTTTTTAACTTTTGGAGGAAATGGAAAGTGGCCGGGGTTTTTTTTTTAAGGTCTTCTATTGTTTTATTATACATCATGTATACAAGCAGCCTTTAGAGCTTTATTAAATTTTATAAGATGTGGAATTATAAGAGAAAGGACTCCTTTTTAATTAAAGCGACTATGTTTACAACCTTTTCAGCATCAAGCAGGACATGGGTGGTTGGAGGGCGCCACTAGTAGTAGTAGGTCCTATTGTGTTACTTTCCCTCAACTGTTTCTGTCTGTATTGGACTTGGACTAAATAACCATTATTGTGCCTTTACATTTAAATATGCGCTTCTCTTTATATTTTCTCAAACTCAAATAAACAGGCCCTTGCATTTTCTAATGGTGTGCTCTACAGCACCCTTGATTGATCATGGCTTTTATTACTTAATGATAATAGAGTTTGATTGGATAGGGACCAAAAAAGTGTGTGCCTCGGGGAGAAAGTGTGAGAAAAATTATTTAGAATAGGCTTACGAATACCGCAAAAGAGGAGGGGGGGGGGGACTTAGTATTATATTTGAGCCCCTTGTGTATTTGTAAGTATGTTGTGCGTTGATGGTATGCGTTCTGATACCGGTATTACTCTACATATGTATTACACACTTTGCTTGCTTCAATTATCCTAACACTAATATAATGTAACACTAACAAAGCTGCGCATGACATAGTGACGTAGATCTAGTGTGACTTCAAATTATAACCGCCATACTCTCAATAGCCCAAGTCTTGTTTGCCAAAATTACTTTCCCGCCTATATGCTATATGTATGCTCGTGTCGTGTCCAGATAATACGGTCCCCCACCCCTCACACACACTCGCACGCGCACACACATACACACACGCGCGCGCGCACGCGCACGTACACACATACACACACGCACAATATAAGATCCCATAACATACACACCCACCAACCCCCTCCCCCAACCCCGGCCGACCATCTCCTTTTCTCTAAAGGTTAGGCTACCCGCCGTGCTTTCTTCATTTACAATGTTTGCTGTGCACGAGACTGCAAAGAGCAGGTATTATAATATTAGGTAAGCAGGCTTGCAAACCGCGCGTTTCTTGTTGCCCTGTCTGCACTCTGCACTGCAACGTACCGCAAGTGGTTGGCTTGGGCGAGCTTCAGGATTTCACTACGTGCTCTTCAGAATGTCGTGTCGCACCAGAACCAGTCAGTCAGTCCGTCAGACTTCGAAACCTTGAGCCAGGGTCGAGTAGCCTATGGGGGAACGCTTCGCCACCTCTTGAGGGGAAGGAGGGGGGGGGGGTTCCTAAAGTTTTTTGTTGGTTTTTTTTCGTAAGAGTTTTACGGCACTTGCAACGCAATAAGGTCATATAAGTGCCGAAGATTAGAGTTTGTGATGTTATAAGGGAGTTACAAACCCCCAAAAAAGAGGAGAGACAAGGAAGACAGATGTTTGATAGGAAAGAAGGAGCAAATTACACCAGACCACCCTCCAAACACCCACGGTTCTAGAGAATAGTATAGCCTAGGAGTAGGAGAAACAGAGAATGAAAAAGTGGTGGGCACTATTCGATACTTGCTGTGATTGAGTACACACATTTTTTTTACTCAACAATTTATTTGAAACATCCCCCATAGGATCTTTGTGAAACTCTGGTATCGGAAGAAATTAGAGGTCACCATTGTACATCGTTTGTTTAAGTAGGCCATGGGTTTTTAAAAAAAAATACTGTCGTATGTCAGGTACCATATATTTTCAGTTCTTTCATCAAGAAGGAATAGGTTGGAGTATTGGAGAGTTCCGAGAGACAGCATGCGCAACACTTTATGGAAACAGTCGTGGGTAATTTTAGACTGACCAGAACCATGTCAAGTGACACTGGCTAGTTTAACTGGTAACCATAATAACATGAACCAGCTTTCAGTTTCAGCTTCTACTGAAGTGGAGAAGAAATACACGTATACTTTACCGTACATTCTAATTTCTATATCTTCTAAGCCCTACGTTGGGACAGAAAAGTGAACCGAGACGGTGTGGTTTCAGTCACTTTCCAGAATAAATGGTCAATAAATGACAAGTACTCGCGAGTACTGATGGAAATACATGGAATAGTTCTAATGGCCACAGACATGTGGACCAGGGAAGTACTTTAGTATTCCCGCCACACTTCTACTCCCCCAGCTAATGTTCTCTACCGCCGGTCCGAAATGGTTGGAATTGGAAGCCACAAACCACTTTTTTCTTCTTTTTTTTTTTGGCCTCGCCGCTGCACCGAGCCGGCTGGTTGGTAATTGGTAATGGAGGAGCACGAGAAGTACAGCGTGGGCTGAGAAAGGCAGAAATCCGGGTTACAATATTACACGGAACTGAGCACAGCTCGTTCTACGTGTAATTACTTTTACTACTTTTATTATTATAAAAATGTAGTTTGGAGCCTTAGTTGAGACTTGACGCCCACACGACTGGATGGACTGGGAGGGAGGGAGGGAGTGGTGGACAATGGGAAGACTGTATAGATAGATAGACACTCTACAACAATGCGGGTTATTGTGCCATTGATTTGCAATTTGTATTCATAAATGGTGGCCTTTTTTTTTGCACCCACCACCTACAATTTACTTGCGATTTTGTTTTACGGTTATAACCCTTCCGCCTCTCTTCCTTTTTTTCCCTCAACCTGCGCACGCACGCACTTGTTATAATAAAAAATAGACACATTCGCATCCTCACCACCACTCCAAAATAAATAATGAATAAATAATAACAAGCAGGTACCCACCCACGCAAAATTCAGAAAACATCCTTCCTTCCCCTCCCGACACCCATAAACAC
>NW_004797975.1:200945-202007 GCF_000002075.1 Aplysia californica
GTGTGTGTGTGTGTGTGTGTGTGTGTGTGTGTGTGTGTGTGTGTGTGTGTGTGTGTGTTAAGGATTCGGAACCGGGGGCAAATGGTGATTTGTGGGTGTGGGGGAGGGATGTTAAATGGAGTGGTGGATTGAAATTTAATTGATAAGATAGGGGCGTACGTGTACGATATCCTTAGATCTGCCACTATGGAGGCGTTTGAAAAATCAATCGGGTGTCTTTGACCTCTCCTGTTACAGTTACAGATAGATCTGATCTTTGTTTTCTGTAAATGTTAAGTCCAAAATGTGACACGAGGCAATTTTGTTGGGAGACTGGGTGGGATAGGGGTGGGGGTGTCTTTTAGTTTCCAAGAACTACATGTATTACAATGAATTGTATAAGCCAGAAATGTACATCTTGTCATTAATGTCATTCTCTACCACGAAAATAACTAACAGAAATCAGATACCATTTTATTGTCACCAGGTATACTATTAAGTGTGTCTCTCTCCCTCCACCGCCCCCCTCCCCCGAAAAAAATGAACCCCAGACAAACACAGAGCAAGTTCCCTCTCGCTTGATGGAAGGTAAAAATCTCCATGACAATGCAGTACATATGTACCTTGTTATGAGTTAGATGTGCAGTGATGTGTAGTAGTACACATGATGTACTTTAGGGACCGTTAAAAAATTATGAAGTCAGCTAAAATTTGGCCGAAAATGCACCCTCTCCTCCCTTGTCATCTTCTGTCATCCTTCCCAGGGGACACCCCCCCCCCCTCAGTTGACGTTAACCAAAATATAATCTATATTTTCAGATAGAACCTGTACAGGATGAATTTTAGTTCATTTTATTAGGCAAAAATAATATGATATGGTCCAATTTAACTGTGTTGTTACTTTTAGGAAGAAAATGAGGTCTATGATATTTGTTTCTCCTTTTCTTGTCTTTTCTTTTGTTTCCTAACTTTTTAGAGCATCATGATCGACGTCAACTTTGTAAAGACCCACCCTCTCCTCCCTTGTCATTTTCTTTCATCCTTCCCTGGGGACCCCCATTTTCTTTCATCCTTCCCTATGGG
>NW_004797975.1:202329-204655 GCF_000002075.1 Aplysia californica
CACTCGCTCTTAGCTGATGTCATTTTTGTGAACTATCTCTAGTTACGGGGTACACTTCGAGTAAGACCGGCTGTACGGGTGGTCAGAGGGCGCCAATGCTGCTGCGTCTTTCTTCGTTTCTTTCCTTTCGGTTTTTAAAACGATCTCTTTCTCACTTTTTCCTTGCACTCAATGGCCAGTATTGTTCGTCGTGCCGATGGAATTTATATATTATGATACCTCAGTAACCTGCTCTTACATGATATATACATAAAGTAGTACTTGTAGTAAGTATCCCATACTGTCCAGATTTCATCTGACAGCACAGGGTGGATCGTAGCTGTTCACTTTCTTTGGATCATAAACGTATTAAATCATCTTTAATAATGTGTCGATGGGCCCATGAAACATAATTTTACAATCCTATTTAAAATATTTTATTAGAGTTATTTAACTTTATCCTGATATCAGCTGAGAATCTTTGTCAAGCTATCTCTGTCTTTGAAAGTAACCTCTAGCATTACTAGCAACAGCAAGATAAGACTCACCTTTGGTTCAGTTCGTCTCAACATCAGCTCAATTCGTCTCACCGTTGGCTCAATTCGTCTCAACATAAGCTCATATTTTGTCCCACCATCAGCTCAATTCGTCTCGGTTCATCTCGCCATTATCTCAGTTTGTCTCACTTCTTATAGTTCAGTTCGTGCGTGTCGCTTACCTAGAATTACAAAGTGCTATCTGCTCAGTAACTAATTTTGAGAAATTTGTCGTAAAAAATTGTGAGTAGATTTCTATCACAATATTTCAAAATGTCAAGCTTTTTTTTAAATGCAGTACTTTGACTTTTGATATATATCGAATCCGAATAATCTTACGATTTTGATAGAGGAAATGAAACATTTGGTTCCTGACCTCATGGTCTTAGTACCCATTACGCGCACACACACACAAAAAAAAAACACGCAAAAAAACCCCCACCCAACCCCAAAACAGCCAAAACTGTCAGATAGAACTTTATAATTCTAAGCTAAGGTAGCGATGTACCATGCCAAACAAGGATGATGATGCCCCCTTTCACACAGCTCACGGAATTTCCTCGTTGTCCTTTATAATACAGAGAGTTGTTTTGTTTGGGGGAGGGGGAGGGGGGTCCGTGTTTTTTAAATTTTATACAGTACACACATTACGCGGAAGTCAGAGCTATTATTCGAATTACCTCCGGGTTTTTTCTTAGTACATGTAGTCTCATAATGTGTCCCTCGGATTCGAGAAAAACCGAGAACTCCGTAAATATCTTCCAAAGTGGCAAATTCTGGGCTCTAGAGGGGCATTAGATCTTCCATGACGTAGTAACAAAAACAACACACGGAAGTACGCATTTCGTTGTTGTTTACAACGGCACAGTAATCTAGATCTAGATCAAATTGCGTAGTGGGTAATGTGAAGGCGGATGTATACGACACATGTTTGTACATTATTGTTGATTATTGTTGTCAACCCTTGAGAGTTCTTTTCTGTTGTACGATTTGTGATTATGAAATGCAGAAGTGGGAGTCCCCCCAAAAACAAACAAACAAACAAACAAACAAACAAACAACCCCCAACCCCCCCAACAACAACAAACAAAAAATAAACAGAAGAAAACGAACAGAAACTCATACTAGTATTTTACTCCTTTTTTATGTTCAGGTTTCTTTCACGACTCACTCTTGGGCTAGAATTATATATGTGTGGGGTAAACTTTCCCCCCCTTTCTTTTGTACATCTCTATACTGAGGAAAAAGTAATTTATCTTTTATTTCTATTCACCACTGCCAGTCAGCCGGCAGTGTTACTTTTCATTAGCGCGGTCCTGGGATGTTGGTGTCGCCCAGCAGAACTGTGTAGTGCTGGGCGCCTTGCTTCCCGTTAATTGAAAGCTGGGAATCGTGGGAATCGATTCAATCGACTCCGAACCATGGCGTACGTTATTAAGTAAAGAACGCCATGCTCCGAACCCATTTACTTTCTTTCTAATGATGTGATTTTTTCCGGTGGTTATCTGGTTGGCTCCGAACATCTTCAGGATTTAGAATAATCTTGATTTCGGAACACTACGAAGCATCAACTTTTATTTTTCAAAAATAAAATCGGAAAAAAAGAAAGGTTTTATTGATGAAAGTAACCGGTAACCGTTGGTTTTCGTAAAAAGGAGTCGGAACTTTTCTTTCGTAGCATTAATCCGGGAAATCGGTTTCGAAATCGGTTTCGGAATTGATTCATCGCCCAGCTGTCGGGCAGAACAACATGACAGTCCAGGGGCGTCGATCTGTGGGGGATTAGACTAAATTTCTTTTTTTTTTTTTTT
>NW_004797975.1:205502-206878 GCF_000002075.1 Aplysia californica
CCCACCCCTTTCGCCCTTTTCCCCAAATAAAAGAAGGGCGTGATTTTTGCGGGGTATGGATGGTGGCAATGTACCCGTATGTTGTTCTTGAACGCGATTTAACAGCATGGTCTGATCTTTCGGGTGCAGCGAGGGTGCTTGCCAGCCTCAATTCTGACCGATCGGAGGGAAAACAACTTTTTGTTGTTTTTGGTGTGTGTTGTTTTTTTTTTTTTTGGGGGGGGGGTGGTTGAGGTAAGTTTTAAATTATTTTTTTTTCAAACGGCGCTTGCAACTCTACATAAGGTCATATGAGCGCACCGGACACATTAAGCATTTTCAGTTGGAAGGAAATTTTGAATATTGCCCGGGTGGCGGCCGAAGCCTTCTCTCGATTTTGGACCACGAAGGGATCTTTAACGTGCGCAACTTGCACACGGGACCTCCGAGATTTTTCGCCCTGTTCCGAGAAGGTTAGGTGAAAATCTTTCCTACCATAAAATTAGGAGAGTGGCTGAAAGACAGCAGTAAGAAGGAGAGCTATGAAGCAGCAGTAGAAAGGTTGCAGAAAGAGTCAAGAGCGCAAAGGAGGGGGCAAAGGAGGTGAGGTGGTGGGGGTAGAAAGGCGACACGAAAGCAGACAACATAATACATTTGTTAGAAGCAGAAAAGGGTGTGAAAGAAGAACATTTCCCGAAATCCGCCCAGTGTCATGTGTCCTTGATGAATAAATTTGGGTTCTGTCCAGGAAAACATTTTCTAGCGACTTGAACTCACGGATTTCGCTAAAAATCGCGAAAATCACGACAAGTCGCGCGCGAAGGATGAAAGTACACTCTACTCTAAAAAGAGTTAGATCTTCTCTCAACATCAAGGTTTGATGAATTTCCTTCTGCCCATTCTCCTTTTCTGTAGCCTTTAGTGGAAGAAGAAAAGGAGGGAGTGAGGGAGTCTCACAATACACGAGCCTTTCTGGCGCCCACTGGGATGAGAATGTGAGGCGTGTGAATTACGGAAACTTTATGCGAAAAGAAAGGCAGACTGAATGAAAGAGGTGTGAGCACACAAGCTGAGGAAAGAACCTTTTGTACTTCTTGTTGATCTAGATCTCTGGAGGTTGGGCTTCAAGTTCGTGACATGACGTGACGAAGTGTGGGGGGTCATCTCTTGACATCCCCCCCCCCTTTTTTTTTTTTTTGTTTCTCACATGAATACACACCTTTTTTTTCTCTTCTCTTTTGAGTGTCGTCAGCGGTACAGTGTTATGTTTTTGTTTTCAAGCAGGCAAGTTCATGGTGACCTTCTCCGTGCGTGTGTTTTAGCAGTTACCTCAACCTGGTGGAGCTGTAGGTTGTTAAATTGTAATTTAAATCCGATTCCTTCTTTGACACGCCCCC
>NW_004797975.1:208318-209588 GCF_000002075.1 Aplysia californica
ACAGACAGACAGACAGACAGACAGACAGACAGACAGACAGACAGACAGACAGACAAACAGACAAACAGACAGACAGACAGTTAATCGGCCTAGTAGTAGTAGTGTCAAGGTGACCAGATTACTGATATCAATTCATTTCAGTGCAGTAAGGTTACACATTCTAAATATTATACAGTGTACATGATACTCGGTGTAATCTTGAGCAACAGTGCTGCGTGGAGTACTAGATCAGAAATAAAGTCGAACCCGAAGTTCACATTTTAAGACAAGCTGAAGTACTTTTTTCATCGACAATGGGTGGCTGCTTTGGTCAAGTTCAACTATTAATTTTATCTTTTCTCATGTGTCCGTAGAATTTGTGGTGACGTTCTAAAGCTGGTTGTACAGGACGCCCCAACAGACGACACAATTTTGATTATTTCAGGAGTTGGCCGCAATTAACTTGAGAACTGAGAATGATATAAAAGGATCAACTTACTTCCTTGTCTTTAAAAAAAATGATCTGTGGTGTAGCAGATAGGTACCTCACTATCGTATGCAGGAGACCTGAGTCCGATTCCCAAGTGGGGAGAAATATTTATCGATTATACATGTACGTGCATCCTGGTCTTGGTCTGTCTGCTGGGATATTTTATCCCTCTCAGCCCGGGTTAACCCTGACAGGCAGGGTTGGGAGCCCGTCTCATAAATGATCTAAATTGTATCGATGTAAGAACGTCGACATGAAAATACACTTTAAAAAAATTATATATTACTGTCGAACATGCTTCAACGGCCATCTGTCCAATACAATCACTCTTTGTACAATTGCTCAAACAACCTTTTCCTCCTTTAAATTGCCGGGGGTGGGGGTGGGGGGTCGATTATAATTAAAATGACGCTGTCCAACACGTCCACCTTTTCTCTAAAGACAATATGTGTCCGTCTTGGGCAATTTCGACAGTTAAATATATATATATATATATATATTGATGTTGCATAAGTACAATACACAATATAGAGTATGGATTTTTTTAGAGCGCCGAGAACTGAAGTAGGCCACAGATACTAGATCTAGATCTACTATCAAATGACAAGAAGGCCAACAAGGCTTCCGCACGAAAATATTGCTGACGAAGGTCATTGAACCAATCGTCGTTCAGACGTCTGCTCAAGACCTCAAGCCTCAAGACAAGACCAACCTAGGCTAGTTCCACAATGCCCAGTTCCCTTTCCTCCCCTCATCCAGTCACTCGGAGTGAATGGTTGAATAGTGCATCTGTCCTCTAGA
>NW_004797975.1:209866-211745 GCF_000002075.1 Aplysia californica
TCCTCTTGTCCCCCCCCCTGAAAGAAGTTATACAGTTAGGTCATTGCCTCCCCTTCGTATCTTTTCTTCTCTCTCCTCCACCATGTCTCTCCCGCCCCTCCCTCCCCCCTCTCCAAATCAGCAATCTCGAGATATCTCCCTCTTGCCCCTTCTCTCTCTCTCTCTCACCCCTTCCCTCCTTTCCACCCACCTTTCCCCCACATCTTCATCTATAAATTTTTCTTCTCTCGAGGCCACCCTCTGCTTCTCCTTTTCTCTATCCCAGACTACTTTTATTTTTATCCATGAGCAACACTACACGCGTGTGTGGTTGGCGGGTGGTCTGGTGTGGTTTGCTTCTTCTTCCATACCAAACATCTCGTTCTGATCTCCTTTTTGTGTGTTTGTTACTCTCTTTTAACACCTCTAATCTTCGGCACTTGTATTTTGTTGTAATGTTTGTGTACCTCATGGCCTACCGACGTCTGTGGTATTGGAGTTAACCCTTTGAAGACACGCGTTGTTTTGGAGTACTTTAAAAATAGACTTTAACTTTGTTATAATTTATGCAGATTTTTCCATTCTGTTTGCTTTACATCTGAAGCTTCAGTGAGGCAGGCAAAAAATACGCACTCAATGAAATATAATGCAAATTCATGTACTTGATTTGTGCATGCTGTATTTAAATGTGCCGCAACATTGCCTTTTGTCTGTTTCTTGCTAGCATACGGTCGGACACATGTGTACGCTTCGTCCTTAACTCGTCCAACACTTTAAGTTTTAAAGAGTTAATAGTCAGGCCTACTCCTCAAGGTAAAACTACTAAAACCTTCTTACTTCGCCTAATACGGGGTGCCCACTACGGCTGGATCGGGCCGATCGCCCGACTCGATCGCCTGAAACTGAAATCAAACACGTTTGTTTTTTAGGCGATCGGCCGATCTCCCATCCGTAATGGGCAGTGGGGACACCGTATAACCGACCACAGCGAGAGTCAGCGAGAGGATGGACCCAGCCAGACTGAGACTGTGAGAGTGGCTTTGCTGTGCTGTAGGCTACGTCTGTCTGAGCGTGGCCTGGGCCTGTGTTATCACGAAGGCCACGGTCTGAATCTGACGCTCGCTGCGTGTCAGCACAGAGCACAGCCGCACTGTGTTTTGGCGCCTGTAGCCTAGGTGTGTGCAACTGACTGATCTGCCTTGCTATTTTTAGGTAGCGTACTGTGTGCGTATTCTACTCGAAGATCCTGTATACGTACGATCAAAGTTGAGAATCTTTGGTACGATAGAAGGCTACGGTAGTAGATAATCTTTGATCGCCGCATCTAGATCTATCGGCTCTGTTATTGACTCTTGCCTCTTGTTTGAGTGCGGTGAGCGAGTGCCACAATGGATTCATCTTCAGATGAAGATATTGGAATCGCTCTTGCTCTTTATGTGCTATCGAGTGAAAAAAGAAAGCGACGCTTTCGCGCTCACCCAATAAACCAAGAGCGAGAACGCAGAGGGGTCATGGCTAAGCTGTACCCTCAACTGTGTGATGATGAAGATAAATTTTATAATTATGCTCGGATGAGCAGAGCCTCTTTCGAGGAGCTCTTAATTGCTGTCCAAGACGATATTCGCAAACAAGATACAAACTTTCAACAGGCAATATCCCCACGAGAAAGACTTCTATTGACCCTTAGGTAAGTTTCCGTTTGGTTTTTTGTTTTAAAACGCCCCATGCAACACTGTAAGTAAGGTCATTTACGAGGCGGTGTCACCTCTGAATTTTAAGTCCATCTCTGATAGAACTCTATGAAAACCGAAAAAAAATCCAGGATTTGAACCCGGGACATCCTTGCCTGTAGTTTAGGCGTTTATTGCGTTTTGAAGTGAAACCTTATATGCTCATATAT